>NW_024088403.1:0-57867 GCF_009730915.1 Dioscorea cayenensis subsp. rotundata
AAAGCATGGTAATGCATAATGATTGTGATGAACAAATATTATGCAATTGCGTGAAATTGTCATCTATGTATCATTTTTTTTAGTGGAAATTGCCAAAAAAACCCTTTAAGTTTGTAAAATTGCAAAAAGCAAGATTAGTTTTACGATCACAAAAACACTCGCTTTTTAAAAGTACATGTTTTTCAGACTACGAGCCTATAGCGGATGTGAGCGGAGTGAGTTTCAAATTTTTGGGACGAAAATGCCCTTGCGTGGGGAGTCGTGGTGCTGACCCAGTCTCGGCGTTGAGAGGAAGTGGGGGTTTTCAGTAGGAGTGACAGGAGGCAATTTAGTGGGCCAGTTTAATTGCTTTTTCTCGACTCACGTCTTGACTTTTCCATTTCAGAGTCATCTCGAAAGTTGTCTCTCACGTGAGCCTCTGTAGATGCCATTTCATCGACTTTTTCCCTTTCCATTTGAGTATCTCGAAGGAGAAGTCCATGTGCTAGTTGGCGTTTCATCGAGTTCTGATCTAAAGGTATTGAGTATGGTTTTATGTTAGCATGTACATTCTGAAAGAAAGATTTTTCGGTTTTGTTTTTGTGCTCTATTTTTTTGTTGGAAGATATTGAAGTCTGCGAGGGGATTTCTCGGTGAGGGTTTTTGTTAGTCTGCAGGGGAGATTTCTCGGTTAGGGTTTTGTTTTGTTTTTGCGTTTTCGTATGTATACTGCTATCGAAATAGTTTTTCGATTGTTATGATTTGTGTAATATTTATAATGTACGTTTCAGTTTCGTTTGATATAGTTGCGATTTTCTGAAATGAGGGTTGACGTTTAAGAAATGAGATGTTCTGAGTTTAACATTTGTTGTCTCTGTTTAAAAGTATTCCCGTCTCTACGTTTTAACAAAATGGGTCTCTGTTTAACATTTTATATCTACGTTTAATAAGCGAGAGTTCTAGTTTAAAACCTTATATTAACGCTTAAACTTTTTGATCAAATCTGCGAGGCTTGTGATTATGGCGGTCGACCCTAGTTAATGGGCGTTGCTATTTGGCACGGTTGTGGAGACCTTAGACTGAATTGAAAGTTAACATGACCCCTCGACAGCGGGAGATTATTCGAAGGACCATACTGGCTCGGAAAGCTTTTATTCGAAGAAGAAGAAATGGGTTGGCAGAGTCGTCTTATAAATCTGACGAGGAGTTGATGAGGATCTTCCTCATATGCTATGGACGGGTAAGTGTAGCGTTTTATGATATTGTTTAAAGGGTTTCTTATAGTGTTTAACTATTACCTAATAGTGTTTAATACCATTATGTTATCATTTTAGTTTTCGCCTTTACTGGTTTAATTATATATAATATCATGTAACGATTGATAATATCATTTAAATATTATCGATATGGTCTTCTAATATCCGTTATCGTTTAACCTCGGGACATCGTGTGGAAGAATGATGCTCGGCCTACCACTGTGACAGGGTTATACTATGCCTTGAGGGAAGGAGATGGTCAGCTGATGATGTGATGGGACTGACTTTCAGTGTCACGTAATACAAAAGTCGGCTGACGAGCCATATCCCTTACAAGCGGCAGCCTCCATCATCGGGACCCAGCTTTACTTGTTGTTTATGTCAGCGGGGACGGCGCACATGACCTGATTATGGCTATGATCGGGGATCTTTGTCGCGACCCTGCGTGAAGTTAAGTGTCGTCCTCCGATAATCATGAATGGCCACTTCCATGTACGTCGTCACGGACGATGATAATCAAGAATCTGAGCGTTATTCTTCGTGTCAGAAGTACGATAAGGACAGCGTTGGACATGGTAAGTTCTTTAATTATGTCAGATTAATATCATTTGGTATTTAAATCGGTATTCTAATCTCGACTTGCGTATCTCGACGGTGGAATCTATTCGACCTTTGTGCCGATATGGAGTTAAGCGGTCGGCGGCAACAAAGTACCCGCTACGTCGCAGCACGAAACCCCAGCGCCAAAAACAAGGAAGCGTCGATTCGGCGAAGTCGTCGTCAGCGGTTTATCGAGCAATTCTTTGTGGGGTGAGAAGTTCTGACTACTGCAGACGGGGCGTTCCTTACCTCGGATTACGGTATGTTACCCGCATACTTAAGGAGGGAGGGACGGTAGGCGTCCGTAGCGAAGGGGTCGTCGCTGCGGGTTAAAGTCATTTTTGAATAACATGTCTTGTATATCATTTGATCGATTTTGTTTTCAAATGTAAATCTGGACAAATTCAATTCATTGTTTTTCGTGTTCGAAGAACATGACTTATATCTGTAATGTAAATTTTTGTTTGTTTTGAATTGTAAAGCGGGTTAAATTCCATTCGGGTTTTATTTCATTGTTTAATTTACGTTGTGCTTGTATACGTTTCACTTTCGTTGTTTAAATATAGTATATATCGTTTAAACATCGAGTTTTAAATATTTCAAATTACGGTGTACCCGTTTAAAATAACACTTTCTCTGTTTAAATGAATGCACTTATTGTTTAACTAAATATGGAAAGTTGCCCATCGATACACTGATTGATTCATCGTTTTAAACATCGAGTTGAAATATTTTCAAATTACTGATGTATCCGTTTAAAATAACAATGTCTCCGTGTAAATACATTCAATTAGATTATAAATACACGATGTTTCCACTATAAAGTCGATCGGTTTTATTAACAATGCCCTAGTCGTGACGGTTTCATTGCAAGATCGATCGATTGTGACCGGGATCCTGGCGGTGAGCTGCGATGTAACTTCGCGGACATCAAACAGCTTGCGACTCGATCCTCTTTCGTCTAGGCCGCCCAGTCGCCTTCTAGTCGCGGCGGTCATGAAGCGAAGCTCACGATTTCCGTCTGAGAGGCTGTCGTCATGTAAATAATATGTTATTGTTTAAATTGAATGCTTTTCAGTCGACATCAGCGTTGCTAGATGGGTACCTCACGAGTCATCTGTTTAAACATATTTACGTATTTTTCTTAAACACCGTTGTCGTTGTTTAAAGAGTAACTTGGTATTGTTTAACTTTTTCTATTGTTTACAATGGCGTTTTTTTGTTTCCCACATTGTTTTTACTAGGTCTCATTTAAATTTCGAAGTTCACGATCGAAATATGATTGTTTCGTTTTATTTATAAAATATTTACAACATTTACAACATTTACAAAGATTTACAACATTTCTGACATTTACACGTCGCTCGGACTTTGGACACTCAGCGACTCGACCCTCGTATAGCGAAACAAGTGTCCGTACGTTCGAGATACTCACGCGGTTTGCATAACAAATGCGCATCAACTTGAACCTGCAAAAGCGTCTGACATTAAAAAGGTTAAACAACACACATTCATGAAAAGCGACTATTAATCGATGTGTCAGTGGTAGGACTTAAGCGACGATCACGATAGTTAAACACGAGCATGTGAGGTTATGCTAGCTGGCGTAATTTTTCTTAAGCGTTAACGAGAAAGTCTCGAGTGGTAAATGTCGACCCCGTCTTAAAGGATGTTTAGCGATCTCCCTCCTCACAGAGATCCTCCGCGATCACGCTGATACGTGAAAACTTTCTTTTCATACCCAAGTCGAAATGCTCTCTTAATTGCTTTTCCCGTCGTCCATCTGGAGAATCCTCTGCGTTCGAGGCGATTATGAGAGGACTTGACTTAGGCGAAAAAGATAGTTTAACTAGTTCGGTGATTACGGCTAATTGATTCTCAAGATAAGGGAAAGAAGGCTCACGAAACATCCTTTTCGGATAGAGTGGTTGTCCGTGGGAAGAGGAGGAAGAGGAGGAGGAGGAGGAGGAGGATGATGAGGACGACGAGGGAGTGGTTGTCCAGTGGGGAGGGTTCTTCACAGTTGTTATGGTGTGAAGTCCATGCAAGCGGTGACTCTTACGTGTCCGAGAAAAAGTTAAGCCTTGCGATGGCCGACATTGGTCGTGATGAGCGAGCGGGTGTTCGGAAATTTATGTTACCGTGCGTAGAATTAATCGCGTCATTTAATTCTTACGCTGCGGGATACTCTAATCCTTGCACTGCCACGTGCCACATGCCAGACAATTCGGATCGAAAAGAAAAAGATCGCGTTTCTGCGAGACTTTGAGAATTTACGCGTTTATGAATAGTTATACATGTAAAGATAATGTTAAAGCGGAGATGGGAAGTATTAAAGCGGATATGATAATTATTAAACATATTAGTAAAAATATTTAAGCGGATAATAGCAAGCAGTTAAACATTATTTAAAATATACGAAATAGATAACCATAAGCGAGAAGAACTTTACAGACGAAATGAACTCGTCGTAATTCTCGTTCTTCCTCGTCGTAATACAACTTTACAACCATAAAGCGAGAAGGCGACAATGGCACATGCTCCGCCTCGACAATAAAAATCGACTACGATCTCGTTTGAAGATGAAGTGCGACTGACCAATCCGATGGAAATCAATTTCGTTTTTCGTTCGAGAAACCGATTTATATATTTGGGTATGATAATGAGGAGAACAACAAGATGTAATGTAACTCCTTGCCATTTTCTATCGAAACCAAGCGAAAAGCCCTTGAAAAGGTTGAGCATGATGTGATTTGGCGCTTTTCCTTTCCCACCATTTTCGGGGCCCAAAAATGGGATTTCACAACATGGACCCATTTGAAGTGAGCGGTAGGGGGTAAAGGAAAGTTAAACACTACGGAAGCAAGTGTCCGTGGTGTGTAAAAGTAGGAGGGGGTTTTTGGGAAGTTTTGAAAATTACGAGGGGTGAACAGTAATTTTCCCTTTTTTTTAATAGAATATATAAACCATAATTTATTAAAAAATTTAAAAAAACAAACAAAAAACACTATGAGTGATTGAATTCACCAATAATAGAAGTACAAAGAAACTTTTATAACACGTTTTATATGTATGTTTAGTAAAAAGGCTAACATTTGTATACATATTCATAATTTTTTAAATAGTTGATTATAAATAATTTTTAGCTAAAAATATTGATGATTCATGTGAATTTATACATACATACATACTAAAATGAGTTTTATGACAATATGGTAAATTATATTGTATATAACTTGTGTGTATTTGAGGATAAATTGTTTAGGATTTTTTTTTATATGGATATGTTACTAGTCACATATTTTATTTAGGCCGCAACCATGTATTGTGTCACAAGCCCAATCTTGATTCATATATGTATGTGATATCAACGGTGTACTAAAGAAATCTTAGATTTATAAACAAATGGGCAATCCTTCTTATTAGGTTGATCTTTTGCAATATGAACACAGTATCTTAACAGTTGGTATCAGATCTATTATAGGGGCATTAGAGATGTGAGGGCCTAATCAAAAACCTCTGGGACCAAAAGAATCTTTAAATTGACTGTGACCCTCAACGAGGGTGCCATGAATTGGGTTGGCAGAATCTGTCGCGAACCCATCTAGAATGAATTTAGTTTTTACATCGATTGTATATCAAAAAGTTTTAGAATTATAAGGGATGGACAATCCTTTCTTTCAAACTAGTTTTTTAAAATATAGACTTATCACCAGACAATTGAGAGGTAGTCATTTGTCATTGTGATGGTGGTGTTTAGGATTTTATATATGCGATGAATTTATATTTATTAATAATATTATGATATTATTAAATAATTTATATTTAATAAGAAACAAATCTATTTATAGCCAAGAAAGGCGTTCTATAATTCTTTGGGTGATATAGACTTTACAGTTTACAGTATGTGTGTACAAATGTGTGTGTGTTTTTCTTTTTTACATATTTTTTTAATTAATTAATGATATATATATATATATATATATATATATTAGGAAGAATGCATTGCAGGGTAGTGGAACTTGGAAGTGAGAGAGAAGGATATAAAAAGAGTTATTGGGAAGAGGGCCCACAAAAATGGGACCCGCCAATCAAAAGGTCGGAGAGTAATAATAGAGTCCAGAGAGGGCCATCAACTCCCCATCATACAAACTCCCTTCCGTCCTCTCTGCCCTTATTATTATTATTATTATTATTATTATTATTATGCCATTCTCCTTTTCCCCATTATTATTATTACTATTATTACTGAATTATTTGAATATATTATCGCACATCTCAATCTCTTTCGTCTTGAGCAACATCATAAAAAACACATATGATAAATATGGAGTAAGACTTGTTATAGATATCACTAAATTTAAGTTGCAGTCATTTTTTTTAATAATATAGACTATATATATATATATATATATATTATTTTATCTTAATTATGTATTAGAATGGAATTCAATTTTTAACCTGCTTGTCTATTGAGGTGATGACCATTGTAATCACTTCCGATAGAATTAATTTTTTTTTTAGATTTAAGAAAAATATATTTTTGTAAAGTTAAATTTTTGTATAAAATTAAGTTAAAATAAAAATCTTTACTTGTGTGAGAATGTGAGAATGGATTGAGAATTGAGATTAATATATATATATATATATATAAGAGAGAGAGAGAGAGAGAGAGAGAGAGAGAGAGGTGAAGGAATAAGATGCTGTGTCTTGAGTTCAATCATGGCCGTACAAAGCTTGATTGAAGACTTTACAACGCTCTCTCCATTGGAGCCGTCCACTTGGACACCGTACGAACTAATAACTATATTCATTCTCACCGCTTCTATTGTTTTGTTTTGATTTTTTTATTTTTTTAACAAAGGCTACAATACAAGCTCCAAAAACAACAACAACAGGGAAATATAAAAATATACTAATTATATTAATTTTATAATTTGATGAGTTAACACACAATAATGAAGATTTATCATATATGTATAAGATAATATATCATAGAGCATAACCCAATAATAAATCTTTCATCATTCAATTCTAGATGAGTGAAAAATACGACTTATTATTAGTTACTCCGGTGTGGTTTGTGGGTATTAAGTAACACTTAAGCACTCATAGAAGTCTCACACAAACCAATAAAGAAAAAGCACACAAACAAACACGAGGAGACACACAACGTTAGTAGCTCGGGTTCAAGCGTCCCACTCGCCCTACGTCTGAGGGCCCAGTCGGGAGATAAACAATCCACTAAAATAGGTAAAAAAATAGATGAGTACAAACACTCGTCACTCACACTCTCAACAATAAAGATCACTACTCCTCCTGGGATTGTTTGGTGCTCACACTCTCCTCAAAGAGTCACTCAAGAGTCACACCTACTAATCTACGAGCAAGGTAGCTTTATATGACGCCTCAACGTCCCAAATATAAAGCACATACCTCTTTTAGAATCTCCGCGACTACTAATTTAAAAACCCGCTAGAAATTAGTCATGCAGACTCCCTCAGTTGTAACATGAATTTCACAACGATGACCGACTTGACCGACTGAGTTCAGTTATATCATGCGACGACCTCAAGACCCATCAACCTCCCGGTCATGCTTAGTCCGAGTCGACGCAGCCCAAATCTCCCGATCCCGATCGCGCAACTAGCCTACCTCCTCGGTTCCTCATCACGCAGTCCCCTCGCAGGGCGCGACGTCCCTGTCGTCTTCACGAAACTTGCCAAACTTAGTCTTCGATCTTCCAAGTTTGGTTTTCAAAGATTCTCCAAACTTTATCTTGATTCACCCAAGTTTGGTCCTCAAATCTTGCCTTCGATAGATCTTCGATCAATCAATTCAATCATCGAGGATTCTTCAAATCATATCTTCAATTGGTCTTCATTCACACCATGAATAGATCTTTCTTTTAATTAAGCTCCACCATATTTAGTCTTCAATCAAATCATCTAAATATGGTCTTGATATGATCTTGTCTTCAAAATGTAATCGATTGCTAAAAATAACTCCACCAAGATCTTTAAGATAGCTTCACCATGATCTTGAGATATTTTGGCTCCATGTTAGAGACTTACTAAAAAAATAGCTCCATCAAGATCTTCAAGATGTTTGTCTTTCAGACTCCAAGTCTCCTCGCCATGTCACCATGCTCGCCACATCATCAATTATGCTTTATACCTGGTTGCCACGTCACTCGGTCCAGGTGTCGGATCATGCCAATAATTAAGATTGGCTAGACTAACACTTATTCCAGTTTGCCCTCATAAAAAGATCCACACTATAGCTGAATGAACGGTATCTTAGTGCATATTATATAAACAGTGTTATGGTCCATTACGTAGGATTTTTTTTCAAAGAGAATTCGATATCGAATCTCAAAACCCATGTACAAAAAAGCATAGCCGCTTATTGAGCTTTCGATAATGCTCCACATTTGTGTACATCCCTGATTTTTTTTAAAATATAAGTGTTTATCTTCTATTTGCCAAAAATAAAATAAAATAAAATAAAATAGACCCAATTTGTGATTTTCATCAATAATCATCTTAATATATGGATTGGTTCTTTAGATTTCCACATATACATATACAATAAATATATTAAACATAAAATGAAATATATACTTTAATTTATAATCCATATATGGGAGAATGCGAACTAACATTCCTGTGATGTATATAGTATCTAGTCAATTTTATTTACTATTATTTATTTATTTATTTTTATAAGATGGACAAGTAATCACTCACGCACATACATTAACACTCAACTTACTACTCAATTATTTTACAAGCTGTCTAATCAAAATTTTTATATTATATAAAAAATTAAATTAATTTTTTTTTTAAATTAATTACACTTTAAATTA
This sequence comes from Dioscorea cayenensis subsp. rotundata, assembly GCF_009730915.1. Classification (NCBI taxonomy): domain Eukaryota; kingdom Viridiplantae; phylum Streptophyta; class Magnoliopsida; order Dioscoreales; family Dioscoreaceae; genus Dioscorea; species Dioscorea cayenensis. The sequence goes on from NW_024088403.1 coordinate 8,704, forward strand.
AAAAAGGTAAGCTGTCGTAACAGAAGGTCCAAACTAGGGGTATTTCCGACAATTCAAGTATTACATAATGGACATTCAAGATGAATCCAAAGGCAAATTTTACGGACAGGTAACTAAGTTTCATATATTCGTTATTACAGTGGTAATGGGACCATGTTGTCTTGGGGACCACCCTAGCAAAGGTTTACATTTGGATTTTTATTGGCTATGGTATAAAGTATAGATCAAATATAATGCCATTATATTTCAGTGCTTGTATAAAATTAAAAACCTTAAGAAACACTAAAGTTTTGTTTAATTCTTAACCTTTATTTTTAAAATTTTAAATTAAGAAAAATTTGAATATCTGATATTTATCTTAAAAAAATAAAATAGTAACTCAACGGATGATGAATGGATGATTTAAAAGTTATTTATAATTTTCTTATTTTTTATAAAATATAAATAAATCATATTATGAATATGTAGAGAAATGAAATTAATATCTCAGTATATTTATATATGCATTATGTGTGAGTTGGAGTTTGAATGTGCTTTTTCAATAAAAACATAGAAACTCTTCGCCGGGACTCAATACAAAGTAGATCAATTAATCATTTTATTTTTTTTAATTTTACACATAAAATTAATAAAAGTATATGTATAAAAGTTAAAAAAGAAAAAATGTGGGACCCATTAAAAAAATAAGGTGAAATGATGCAAGGGGGAGGTGGGCATGGCAACAAGCACATGTGCACATGTGGTCCTTGCATGCCTCATCCTTCCAACTTTCTGTTTCCCTTCCTTTCCCACGTGCCAACCTGCCATTTTGCTTTGGCTCGTGTGCCACCTTCTCTAATTTTATTCTTTTTTTTAATTTTTAATTATTTATTATTTACATGTCACCGTACTAGGTGCATTACGTGATTTCTTGACATTATTTTATTTATTATTTTCACCGTAAAATGTAAGAGAGAATTACTAGCATGCCCATGCAAAAAAGCCAGTACCACATTAAAAATAATGTTTTCTTATCAATATTTACTTCTATATTTGAGTTAAAATTATTTTAATTATTTTAAGAAAATATATTTAATGTTGTTGATTCTTTTCATTTCTCTCAAAATTGATGAGAAGGAAAGAACACATTATTTTTATTTTAATGTTTCATAATTTTTTATATTTAATTTCACATCAAAGTAATCCACAGTAAAAAAAATACTTATTATGATATTTAGTAATAATTAACTATTTTTAAAAGGGTACAAAAACACCCTAAATATAAATACTGAAACTTTAATATTAAATTACAATTTTCAAATCATGCATATCACATGGTCTGTTTATTGAGGAATACAAGGGGAATATTATGACAAACATTTTTATTCATATCTAAATAATATAATTTTTTTTGTTGTATATTTGTATAATATTAGGAAATAAAACAGGGATCTCAGTAATTGTGCTTATAATTGAACCAATAATAGTGATTTTGTTGGTAATTTTTAATCATAAATCTGAATAATAGAGAACACAGGAAAAGAATTAAAAAATTAAATATCAGAATCCATTAAAAGAATTCCATAATAATTAATGAATCACATGAATTAAATCAAAAAATAAAAGCAAGTATGCTGAAAAAGACAGTATGATGAAATAATTAATATTATAAAAAAAACAACCTAAAAAAGTACAACATCCAAATGGATGATTCTTAAGGGGTTTTGTTTCCATAATTGGATCTTCACTATTTAAAAGAGAGCCAAGCTTTCAAGTTTGACAAATCACAATTATTTAGTATTAAGCATCAATCAATCATTTGGTTTTAAGATGTACAATATTATTTTAAAAATGCTTAATTTTAATCCTCTATTGCTTTTTTTAAAAAAAGAATCTTTTATTTCAATAAAATAAAACATTTAAGCAATTTTTTTTTTTTAAAGCAATGAATAAGCTATATCCAATATAAGTAAAAGATATTACAACAATATAGACTAGAGCACATATAAAGAATAATAGACAAAAGACTAACACCCCATTTGACATAGTGCAACTTACATAAAAAATCCTGAACCATTGATGAGACTGAAAAAAAAAAATCACACAAATATATTGACAACAAAGACGTAAAAAAGATAAAATACTACAAAAAATTATATATATCCAAGATGAAAAACCCAGATTATACTCACAAAGAGTAGACAATTTCTAAGCTTTCATTTTTTTACACAATATAAATCACATCTAGCAATTTATAACTAACATGTTGTGCTTAAAAGAATGATATTTCCGTATTGTACTGTCAATTGGTTTCTTTTAATCCCATAAATATATAAAACAATAATTTAATATACACCACCAAAACAAAAATATTAAATACATATAGAATAATTTAATCTTATTTCTAATCACAAAAATTTTTTAAAACATATATATAACTGTTTTTCTCTTAACATAAAACTAAATACGACATTGAAACCCCAAAAATAGAAGAGTTAATATCTCATTCTTCACTTAAGTGAAAGGCTTAGGGTTTCATGTCTTGTCCATATATATTTCTTAAAAAAAATAAAAAGAAATATGATAATGAAAAAAAATAAAGATGTATATTAGTATATGACTTTGGAAAACCTTGCGTTGCGCAGGTGTAATTTCTTCCATTCTACAACTTGTGTGATGTGTCACGCAAATGTTGAGACCGCAGACCACCTTCTCATTCATTGTCCAATGGCTTTGCATATTTGGAATTATTTCGGGCATCTTTTTGAGGCACGACGTATTCCGATGTCTCTTAAGGACCTTTGGGGGGGGACTGGAGGAGAATTTTGCCTAAATCCCTTAAATCTTTCTGGGATCTACTTGTGAGAGCAATCACGTGGAACATTTTGCTTGAAAGAAATGCACGCATGTTTAATTATGCTTGTCTTTCTTCTGATTCCATCATTTTAAAGATTGTTCGAATGTTAATTGTGTGGTTAACTGCAGCCTCCGCCTCAAGAAAGCGGCTAGAACAACCGACGTTGAAGATCAAAAAGGAGTTTGGAGTTTCTCTCCGCTAAAGAGGTGGTGCCTGATGCACCACAGTCGAGTTCCCCTCGCTCGCCCGAGATTTAGATTTGTATTTCTCTCCCCCTAAGGGTTTTTTCCTTTAGGGGATTTCCCGTCGCTGTGTTTTCTCTGCTTACATTGTTTGGTCTTACCACTCCCTGGCGAGTCTGCTTTTTATGTGAGCCTTGGGCTCTTGGGCTTTGACTCTCGCATTGCTCTTTCTTCTTTTTAATGAACGTGGTTTATCCACTTTTTTTTTTTAAAAAAAAGTACATGTATATATATATATATATATGAGTTTTAAAAGAGCATATTTACATACATAATAATTAATTAGGTTTATTCTTCACTCAATCACCCAAAAGAAAAGTTGAATACCCTAAAGAGGACCAATTCACACACACACATGTTTTCCCCACCACCCAAAAAAATAAAAATAAAAATAAATAAATAAATGATGAAATAGAAGGGGTCCTGTGGGACTACGAAGAGCATCAATCCACACACATCACATGTATGGGTCTATGGCATTAGAGTTTGGCCTTGGGATTCCCTTTCATCTCTTTGTTCCCTTCTATTTGCCTAACCACATGTGAAAACTCCTAACCATTCACACCTTTACCCCTTCTTTTGTATTAATTTTATTTTGTCTTTTTACCATTTTCTTTTTCTCTTTCTTTGACCAACCCTCCCAATTCATATAAATCTAGTATTTGCCTTTCACATTTGAGACAAATGGAATTGGGTTGTTAATTTCTATCAAATAACATCACAATTTATTTGTACTTATGTCTTCCCATTTGTTATTTCTTGCTAGCTTTTCATTTTATTTTATTTTTAAAAATATATACTAATGTACGATTTTGGTTTTAAGAGGTATTTTACCTTGATGGGAGAGTTTTTTAAGAGGTATTTTATTATGTGCATACTTTCACGTCTAATAGGTTTTTTTGTTTTTTTATTATATTTAGTTTGTTTATCTTTATATTTATGTATACTTTTTGTACTTCAGTCTTTAATAAATTTATAATTTATCTATTTTTTAAAAAACATTTCACATAGCGAAAACAAATAAAAAAAAAACAAGAAGAAATTTGTTTTTTGGATTTTTATTTTATTTTTTGCATGTTTGTGTTCTGGTTGATTTAGTTTAATTTTATAAATAATTGAGTGAGAAGGAACATTAAATGGCTTGGAAAATGCATGTATATATGCAAATTAAGTTTTTTTGGAGAGTTAGCTGGGTGTTGTCAAACCTACCAAACTAATACTTTGGATGTTATAGTTTGATATTCATCACAGTTTTATAATTATTAAATTATATTAAACTTAGACGAAACAAAAATGCATGCAATTTGGTTTTGGAGTTTCTCCTAAAGTCAGTTTTCAAACATCTCAATTTGGTCTGTATGACTACCATGATGTTCAGATTGTAATATATATATATATGAATTTATTCATATTTTTGAAACTAATTAATGATGAGGTGAATATTTAAAAGCTTACTATGGTTGTTGCCACGTTGGTCCATAAGGAAAATATTTTTTTTAAAATTTGATTTTTTTTTTTAATGGAGTATAAGCAAGCTGCCCTTGTTATAGCTTGTACGCAAAACGGTAAATTTTTCACCGTTTTGCTTATATTGGTAATTTATTAATTACATATTTATGTAATTAAATAAAATATATGCAATATTTTTTTTAAAAAAAAACCTATAACTTATCATGTCAGCATGAAACTTATTATTTTACTATCTTTTCCATCTCTATCATCTCCTCATGGTTGTGTCTTCTTTCTTCACATCTTTTTCTTTATTTCTTCTCCTCTTTCTTCCTTGTTTTACCCATCATTTTGAGATAAAAAGGTGAAGGAGAAGAAGGAAAGCAAAGGAGATAGAGAATGGAGAAAAAGACCATATGTTTATGTATATATATATATATATATATATATAGATGGAGATGGAGGTGAAAGAGAAGAACTAGGTGGAGATTAATTGGAGAGGAGGCCATGCCATGGATGGAGATAAAGGTGGAAGAGGATAAAAGGAAAGAAAAATAAGTGGAGAATTGGGATGAAGGTATAGAATAAGTAGAAAGTATAAAGGGATAAAAATTATGAAAAGAAAACCATGGATAGAGATGAAAGTGGGGGAGAAAAAGAAAGAGAAAGTGACAGAGATGGAGATGGAGAAGAAAAAAAATTTAAAATTTAAAATTAAAATATATATATATATATATATATATATAAGGTTTTCATGTTGACACATGGCACATTATAAGTATAGAGTTAATGAAAAAAAATTAAATATTTAATTTTTTTAAATTCACTTGATAATGCCACGTGGACTCAACATGTCAACAGCCACATAAGTGTGTGATATCCACTTTATCATTAATTAATTTTACAAAATATAAATACATGAATGTACCTTCTTTATATGGGTTCTATGTCAAGAATGCATGATCAAAGTGAACTTTTTATAGGTATAAGTACAAGAGTAATAAGGCACTTTTTTAAAAATATCTGGATTAAAGTGCACTTAAGACTAAAAATTATATAAAAGCAATTATTTTTTTTGTCCACTGTTTGATCCAAAAATATAATGAAAATTATGAGTTTGAGAGATACAGGTGTGTTTAGTCTTTATAAAAACTTTAAGTTAACTTCTGTTTTCAAATTATTTAATAAACTATGCTCTTTTAACAACCATAATAGCTCATATATTTATATAAATAATTATGTGTTTTTTGCTATGATTTTTAATGAAATCACCTATTCCTATTTGACACAGATTAAAAAAATTAATTAAAATTAATTATAAATTTAAAATTTATAAAAATTACATTAATTTTTAAATATAATTTATTGAAAATTGTAGAAATATATTATATATGAAGGATGAAATTTAAAAAATAATATTTACAAATTTTGAAATGAACAAATAAAAAAAATAAAAAAAAGATAAATGAAAAAATAATAAAACCGCTAAGAGTAGTTTTTAATAAAAAAAATATTGTATAGCCGAGTGAAGCCGAGCCGAGCCGGTAGAAGCCAAAACGCATGAGAATCTAGTGGGTCATCTCCAGCAATGCAGGAAGCCAAGTCCATTATGCAGAGAAAGAAGAGAGAGAAAGAGTGTGGTTGACCCTGTGATAGAGGACTACGTAGGACGCGTGGCAGTCGCACGTGCGATGATAGTGAAGGATGGAGAAGAGAAAAGAAAAGAAAAAGAAGTGGGCACGAGGCGAACGATGATTGGATGAAAGCATGGACTCGGCTTTTAATGACTGAGCCAAAAGCCGACAGAACAAGCCTGACTCTCTCTGTTCTCAAGATTGGTGTCTCTTCTTTATTTATTTTTATTTTATTTTATTTTTGCATTAAAATATAATAATTTGTATAAAAATTCCAAAATAATTAATATAGTAACATCCAAATCATTTATTTATTTATTTTTACCGAATTACATTGATTCTATTAAATACAGTAATAATAATCAATCTCTAATTCTGGGTGTGAGATTACAGCACAAATTTGATGTTATCGGGTGAGTATGTATGAGTTAAACGATGAATTTTTAGTATGTGTGCATATTTTTAACTATATTGTATTTGTTATATTTCAATAATATATATATATATTAAAAATATATATAAATAAAATTCGAAGCAGGCGAATAGATAAGGGTAAGGGTAATATTATATTAAAATGAGTGGCATCTGAGAACAGTGTGGGTAGAAAAAGGCACCACGGATCTGGTGTTCATCATCATGATGATCATGTCCCTTCTGTTTTTTTCATGCCCTCAATGTGTTCGTTGTTTTGCGTGAATGAATGACCCAAAGCTGCTGCTGGCGCTGGCGCTGGCGCTGGTGCTGGTGCTGGTGCTTATGCTCAGCATCTGAAAAGAAGAGAGAGATGAGAAACCGTTGGCAAATGAGATGGGGACATAAGAGTCAATGATTGCCGCCTTCTCTTTCTGGGAACTCGCCTTAATAATAAATAATTAATATAAGCTTTTGAGGAATTTTTTAACCATGGTCTGAGTTCATGATGATAAAGTTAGGAGGGAATTTGATTGAAAGGATTGGAGTGTTCTCTTGGTCAAATCATCCAACACGCCTTGTGCCCATCTCAATAATTAATCTCTCTCTTTCTCTCTGTTTTTATATATATATACATATGTATATATTTATTTTTAACTATCTATAGTATATTGTTTGGGGAAATAATAATGAAATTAAATATCATTTTTAAAAATCATTCAGTTCAGTCAAAGATAAAATTCCTATTAAATTGTAATCATAAAGAGAGAAAAAAAAAGAGTACACATCTTTTGTTCATATCTTTGAAGATGGACAACCAAAAATGGTCTGAATACCTTTCTTTCTTCTCATGCTAAGCCACACATGCAGAAAAAGGCGGAAAAAAATAAAATAATAATAATAATTAGTAGTTTAAGAAGCAAGACATTGATGAGCATGGTCACACATTTAGTTGGTGATAAGATACACAAATAAATAAAAATGTACATAATCTCATGCCGGGAAATCGAATCCTGTAAGGAATTAATACCCTTCAACCATTCCAAAGGAATGACTGTTTTTTGTTCCAGGCTTTGTAATCACCTCCACAAGTAGTTGCAACTGCCTGCCCCCACATTACTCACCCAAACATAAAGCATGATACCATTGCCTGCTGTATCTGCTCACCTTCAGATTGAGATTTTCGACTTTTTCGTCTTTCAATACCTATCTCTAATTAATCTTCACAAATGCCCACCCACCGATAATCTAGATCGAATAAAAACAGAAGAAGTAACTCATTTCCTTGAGAGTCAAAGTTAAATTGGAATAGAAATTAAAGAGGTAGTTAGGAATGATACTGACAGCACAAATGGTGATATTAGAGGAAACCCGGACACAGGAAAATTTCTCTCTCATAGATTTATAGCCACCATTCTTGAAGTTTTGCTTGACAAGCCGGATTATCTGCCTGCCACCAAAGATAAAGATCAAGTTAAAGACTACCATAAGGAGAATGGAATGGGACCAGTAAGCGGTAACCATGAAAATGATCTATGAAAACAACCAATTTAAAGTTCAATTTGGGGAATCGGCTGGAATTATTAGGTGCAAGTAACATCGCTCATTAATCTTCATGCCATATTGTTTGAAGGTCTAATAGTGGACCACAATTACTGCTAGACTTGGTAGCATGTGGCACCCCAACTATGATGAGCTTATGTAACTATATATTTGGCATCAAGGAGACTTACAAAAGATATGAAGGGGACCGGACATTGAGAGTACAACCAAAGCCTCTGACCAACCAGGCAATGGGAAATGGAAGTACAAAGAGGAGGCGGCCCAAGAAAATGAATCTAAATAATGTCTAGGTATTACAAGAATCACACCTGCCTGATGACACACACATCTGTCAAAGAGTAGCTTTTATTTAGTCTATTTGCTGCAAGCCAACATGAAGAAATAAATAACAAGGCCATATGAATTTAAAAGGGTCGACCAATAAACTAAGACAGCAGAGAGGATAAAGAAAAAAGTAACCAAATTATAAAGATGTATGGAACTCCAAATATAGATGAAAAAATGATATTTCAATTGATGCCATTATTTATCCATGAGCACACATCAATTCAAGCGTCTTGTTGCTGATTCAGCTTATGGTTGACTGATGGTTAAGTTGCAGGCTGAACATAATTGTCTCTTGGAGTGTGAATTTATCATAATAACCATGTTTTTTCAGACACTGACCACGCAGTTCATACTGACCAAAGAATTGACAGAACCAAACTTCCACTCTCCTTCCAAATCAAATAAGAATTGATTTATTAATTACACAGGGAATCATCCATATCTATCCAGGTTGTCTTTCAATTTTTAAAAAAAGATTATCCAATAGTTCTCTGATGGAAACATCAATGCCTTGAATTATTCAAGAACTGATTAAAACTTAAAGTTTGTATGGTAAGACCAAAAAAACTACACCAATGGTATAAGAATGGAGGTCTGAAAGCTCTTTGCATATTTCAAAATCTGAAAGCCTCACAGTAAATTATCAATTATCTATTGGTGCAATATACAAAGTATTGTTGGGATGTCTTTGCCACTAATGGCCAAATTAGCAAGAACATAGACGGCAATCAACTATAACATTCACTGGAGTAAAATATTCAACATCATTTTAATTCTTTTACGTATATTCCCAAACCTAAAATTTTTTTAACGCCAATCTACCAACGAAATCAAAATCAAGAAACAAACAAAAGCATATAGTGTTCAATTTATGAATCATCACACCAAGTTATTGGGATTTTAAATTGATTAACTTGGTTGAAAGGGCACATACTTATGCACACCTGCGGAAATTCTTTACCTTTTAGAATTTCTAGAGTCGTATCGTAAGCTGGTGTTTCCATGTCTCACAAATTTATCACCAGCTATTAAGATCAAACACAAAATACTTGCAAAATAATGAAAATGTTCAATGTGTAAAACATAACGGCAATCTCTAAAATGCTAACTTCTTATTCTGTGAAATATCTGTCCATCACTGCATCACGTATCTTTTATAGATCACACCTCTAGGTTAGGAAAAATGTCCAGCTTATGATTTGCAGGGAATCATTGAAGACTACCCATAGTAATGTAACTTTTTCACTTCAAAATACAAATGCAGCATTGCTATAAAAATGGTTTGGAGAGCTACCTGCCACTTAAACTAAAATTTGGTTAACGTGCCGTACAAAAACACAAATCAACTACAAAGCAGTTTAACAATGTTCGGCAAAAAAAAAAAATCTAAAATTTATTTACGTTTTGAAGAATCAAAGACAGGATGAAGAAATATAACAATCATCTAATAAGCCTAGGCCAACAAAAATTGACATGATTTAATAAAAAATGCATTAAATCCTTTTCTAATTGACCACCCAAATGATTATCTCTTGTAACATGTAAAAGTGAAATCATGTTAACAATAATATTCATAGCCATGTTATAAATAGCCTTCAGTTCTGCAATTATGTAGCATACATGTTAAGTAAATATTTAGCTTATTTCAGACGCAGTGTAACTAAAGTGGAAAAGTTCTTGTGTGGTTGCAAAAATTGCTGTACACACTACAGTGACAACATAAATAGTAGAATAAAAGAAAGATATTTTATTAGCTTTTAAAGCAAGGCCGTGTATAAGAGGCATCTATTCATCTTACGGCAAACAACGCAAATATGAGGCTGAAATTTAATACTGCAAGATAGGGATTACCATCAACAGTACATGACAACCAGATAGAGACAAAGATATTCAATTATAAAAGTTTAAACAAAAGGAGGAATCAAAAGTAAGATGCTTAGAGAAGATTAAATGCAACAAGAAAAACAGGCGCTTATTACAATAGAAACTTTCTTGTGGCCCATGCTCAGAAAACAACACAATTAGAGGTGGAGTGTTCTTTCAACCATGGTAATAAGACCGCAACAAGTTTGAGCACAGAAGAGGAGATCAAATTGCAAAATCAAAGTATTTTTGACATCTTCAAAATTACACTATTTAAATCAAAAGAATTGTGAAAGACTCCACATGTGATTCTATTGGGACTAAATACCATCCCAAGCTTGAGTAATTAAAAAGGTTACAGGTTGCCGGCAAGGGGATACTGCAGATAAAGCAGTCATGATCAACGATATTACAATTCAACATAGAGATGACTTTTCCTCAGTCCTCAAGTCAAGGATTTTTGACAAAAACACAACGTGAAGAAGACCTTCATATTGGCAGGTTCTGCTCTTCTCATTGGTCACTAGCTTCTACCACTGTTACTCCCCTCACGCAATATAATTAACTTACATGCAATATTAAAGTTCAAAAATCAACATCATGTCCATAATATACGTGATCAAGTCATTGCTGGAAATTTTTCAATGGAAAGGAACAGAACAACTAACTACTCTTGAAAATTGCAACTATTCCACAAAAAATTAACCCTTCAATTCACTAATACTGAGGATTCTATTGCAATGGGCCATAATCTAGAACCCAAATTCCAAGGAACAACAGTGTTATTGTAATAAAAAATCAGTCAACAGTGCTCTTTCAAGTAATGAGACCACTCATCACCAATCAAAAATAAAGATCCATGATCTAACATCTGAGTGGTTGTTATAGGGAAAAAAAATCCTGCAAACTAGGAAAAGTGTCACTTCTTGTTTTTCTCTGTGAGAAATGGATAAGTGTCAACTTCAAGCACGCAAGAAGGGTTTCCATATTTTACTAGTATAAGATAGATTAATTTGCTACATTATATTGGTTTGTTACCATTAATGATTGTCTTAATTCAGCATGACATTCACCAGACGCTACTATTCTATCATATTGCAAATATCTTAATATACTTTTAATAAAAACACTATAGCGAACAGTAAATACAGCAGGCTAATGCATTAAATAAGTAGTTATTGGTCTCTTAAAAAGTGAAAGAAGATATGTACGCCATAAATTTGGACTTCTTTTATATCCAACTTGCAGGTCCAGACGTCCACTTTTTGATTGAACAATTCGGAAACTTAAACCCCTCAGGGACATGTTTGAGAGAGCAAGGGAACACCTAAAAAAAAAAAAAAAATTGTATTGTATAAACAGAGAAGGTAACAAGCTAAAAGAACAATTTTTACTCATTGGAGAAGGACAGTGCTAGGGAAAACTTGGACTATAGCCAGCTTTCCCTTTAGGTCAAAACAAACAGCACGCCTAAAGCCTATCAATGGAGACTTCAAACTACAGTAAAAACACATGGGAAAAGACCCAGTGAAAACAATCAATATAGCGCCTACGAAGTCAGATGATTGCGTATTCACACAATGGTGATAAGAAAATCGAATTGACCAGAAGAAATGAGCAAAATTCTAAATTTTATCAAAAACTCCAATAGACGTAACCCTAATAAACTCTAGCAACATTGCATTGCATCCCATTGCATCAAATGAATAAGATCAAAGAGGAAGAACACACGATTAGAAAGAAATAAAGAAAGAAACACATGATAGAACACGTACACAATAGTAAAAGGGGACAATCGAGCTCACAACTGCAGCCATGGAGACGATCATCTTCTAGGTGTACTCATCCTGCATCACTGCGAGCTCTCGCTCAAGCGGGAACGACGACACCGCTTGCGGATCCACGGCGAAGGGGAGCTGGGGCACTGGAGGTGCGGTTTGAAGTACGAACCTCGAGGAGTTGCTGTTCTAATAAACTATTTTTAAATAATAATGTGTTTTTTTTTTAATTTAAATGTATATTTTTAATTTCCAATTTCTCTAGCAATGGTTTATATTATACTGCAACAAGCTTTCTCAATTATATATTTTAGTTAATTCAAAATATATTTTCTAATAAAAGTTGGGAATTCTTTTACATATTTAAAATTTTATTTCGGGGTTTACGCGCCCATTTTGCGCCCATTTCAATATATAGAACTCCGTCTCAAAAAAAAGTGTATATATATATATATACCTATATAATTATTTATATTTATACATTAAAAGGAAAGAGTATATATATTTTAAAATATGTAAATGATGCTACGAAACTATTAATTAATTTAATAATTTAATACAATGATTTATGTATATCAACTTTGAAGGTCATACTTAGAGAGAAACATTTTTGGCGCACACACACAAACACACAGTCATTTTCACTGGAAATACATTATCAAACCAAGTCTAAACACCAAAATTTACTCACGTGGAGTCTTAAGATACATAGAATAAGAATGCAAGGCAGGTAAATTAGCAAACCAATTTACTCATCCTACATGGTTATGAAAGGTAATTAGCCATAAACACGCTCTGCTCTACAAGGACGGCTGTGAAATTTCTTATAATAAACTTAAAAAGAATGCAAAGAGTACCAAAACAAGCTTCATGATAGAATTAAGTATGATGGTCTTCAAGATCTTGGACTGGTCACTGAGCTGCACTGATCCAGATCTAGTTTGCTTCTGGTTTTCTTCATCCTGGCTTTGACCCTTGATTTTGCCATCAGGGTCTGGACAGTGTTCACAAAGTTGCCTACCGCCATCAAGATTAGCAAGATTCCACAAAATATTACCTGCGAAAGATGATTGAATACTAGATGTTCAGTATACATGTCATTTGCAGCAGATGAATCATATCGGAAGTATTAAAGGAGATGTTAATGATAATTGAAATCTTGCCTGCCACTCGGAAACAACACCGACCAAAGCAATACGAAGTAGTAACATTCCGACGAAGGCTTCAAATCCCTGCAACCAGAAGTTTCAACTATCAAAAGCAGTGAAACACAAAACACTGATGAGGACTGGATTTTGTTTTACAACAGGTTGTTTGAGACCTCAATGGTTGCAGTATTCATTAAAACAAAAGGCCGAGTTTGTCTGGCACTTCAATCAAATTGTGGCAATTTGATTTTGTTAGTATTAATGTGCAGAAGAAACTGCCTTGGAAAAGGAATGTGGTACCAATTACGTGTTGAAATGCCTGCCAAAATTCTTCATATGGGAATGAAGTAGAGAGACAAGTGTATGCACCTGCAAAATGAAAAGGATGGGGTACAGCAGCCAAAGCTGACCTTCTACACCAGCAGTCTCCCCCCACACAACATCCATCCTCTTTGCCTGTAAATAACTCAAATATTTCAAGCATAATTAATCTAAGAAAAAAAAGTCCAATGGTACTATCTCAAGACTACCAATCAACATTGAATATACAAGTAGGAAATTAATTCTAAACCTGATAATTTCATGACATGAGCATTTAATACAAAGGCTCGCACAAAACATTTAAGGCATTTGCGAGACATACATCAACCTGTTAAATCTTACCTTTCCCAAAGCAATGCGAGTATATAGCCTTTGGCGTTGATATCTATTTTGCAGAAGCATCGCAACACCTTGCATCATTGCCCATGCCAAAAACAGTTGCACACCCCTCTGTGTTCTCGATTTAGTTCAGAATACAACATATCATTATTAGAACTAAGAAATTAGATGCCGGTACCTGTTTTTGGGTACAATCAGGTTGTCCTTTTATCTCCCATGAAAGACTAACCAGGGCCATCAACATTGCACAATAATGATGGTATATCCACCTGCAGAGCAAGCAGATTCTCCTTAATAACACAGGTGTTTCAAAGGAAGAAATTTCAGGGCAAATTGCTACTTTAGCTAGCCCACTTCCCTTCTTCATGTTTCCACTTTCCCAATAATTATTTAAGAAAAAAATACAGACAACAGTTACAGCGTGTAGTTCAGAATTCAGCTTACTACTTACCAAAACAAAACAAAAAAACACTTCTTAGGCTTGGGTTTGGGTTACGGTTCATCTTAGTTTAGATGTTGTTAGGTAAAAAACTGATATTAGAAAACTGATCTGTGAAGACGCCCAACATTTTACAAACATGATCTCTAATTGTGACCAAGTATCTTTTCAAGGCCGGGATTCATGTTGCACACACTCACACACACACACACACACACACACACAAGGGTACTGTATGAACTTGATGTACTGTTAATGCAAAGGAAACCATTTTAAACTAAAGCCTATTCTCATTAAAATAATACATCATATATAACTAATGGGACAATCCTATTGCTGGACAACTGCAACGAATATTCCCTTAATGTGGTTTCTCAACGCATGTAATAATTCAACAAAAAAAAGGCATATATGATTTCCTGTACTAAATTAATTACAAAAAAATACACAAGTAACACATCCCTTGTAGAGTATATGAGCTTCCAAGTAACTGAAAATGTATGCAAACCCACCCACAATGAAACCCCAGATAATCTCAAGTTTACAAGAAATAATTTTTTCCCCCATTAGAAGCAAAGACCATTAAGATAACAAAACAGCAAAATATAATAAAATGATGCCATAAAGGAGATTGTACTACCATGGCCGAATATCACTTCCATTTACTCTCAAAATGTTCTCTCTCAAAGCTAAACATGTGTATAAAAATAGGAGCCAGGCCTGCAAAATAATAATAATATTAAATAAAAAAGAAGTAACACAGAGCTTTTCAGACTAAAGTAGTTTCATAAAATCACAAACTGATGATACGACTAGGTCGCATCACAAAATTGAGGCGACAGTAAATTTTCACCTGGTATAGTTGAACTGGCAATGCTGGGAAGCATCCATCCCAGATCCAAGATCTCAAAAGAAGCAGAATGGATGGAAAAAGAAGAAACAGAAAAGCAGTTCTGTCCTGTACAAGCAAAACATAAAACTATCAAATACACTGTTTGAGAAAACACTATCTTCCCCAGGCAAAGACAGGAAACAAAATGTACTATGCCTTGTTCAGAAAACTGTTGGCATTGTTCTTTTTCTTCATTAGAAATATAATAGTTAAGCATGAATAACTATGATATACATAGTATAGCATACGAATGAAGCTTTTTCATGTTGAACAAGCTACAAGACAAATGTTCTTGCATGGGAAGCAATAGATTTCAAAGAAGTGTTTTGCACAATAAGGGGATGTACAGATAGGGAATAAGGTGGTGGGAAAAGATGAGTATTCCAGGATTTAGAGACAAACAAGAATAGGTCATTCCTCATAATAAGAAGGAATAGACTCTTAGCGCTTATTTCTACAATATTTGGTTCTTAATTCAGAACTAAAAGAATAATCATGAAAAAACTTAATCCAAAATAAGCTAATATCAACCCACTGGTATTATCTTACCCAGAAATAAGAACCAAACACTTGGAATAGCTTATTTCTTCTTAAGTCAATCAAAACTTGTTCAATATCTAAACATCCCCTTGGAATCATTAGTAACCTTCAATTACATGCAAATAATTTGCACATTCAAAATGCATTCGTGAGGCGCATCTCAAGAGCAAAACCAAAAGAAATGCAACTGATGGACAAGGGAACCAGCATGACAGGTAGGGGATCAGACTATAAAAATAAACTAGCAATGTAATAGACATGATGGACTATGGCCAAACATAAAGTTGATAACCCAATGTTACATACCTTCAATAAAAGAAATTACTCATCCAATAAGCTTCAGCAGAAGAAACATGTTCTATCTATCAGTTAACTAGGTAAGTTTTTCATAGTTCTATTCACAGCACTTTGGCAATTGGCAGTGTTTGGATGGAAAGGAAAGGTGTGGCTTAAGACTAATGTCAAAGTTGATTTGTTTTCTTCTCTTATTCCTTTATGGTGTATGGATAAAGTAAAAGAATAAGGCATTTTAAACCACAAAAGAAAAATTAAGTAAGTTGGAATTAGAAATATGTGTTTCACTGTTTATTCTTGGATTATGAACCTTATTCCATCTATTATTTTCCATCCAAAAACTGTATCTTGTTTTATTTAAGAAATTGTTTTATACTTTCTGAAAGGCATTTTAGCTTGGGCCACATATATTAGATAAACCAACTTCAACAGCAAACTACCCGGAAGACACCAATAAATTTTGTAATATAATCAAGATATTTAATTAATGAAAGAAAATCAATAAGTAGTTTGGACTTCTAAGCGCTCCACAAGCCCAATGAAGCATGATCAAGATATACAATATAACACACCAAAATGACTAGAAATCTTCAACCAAACTACAAATTCACAAATATCACATCGAAAAAAGATTTTTTTTTTTTTTTTTTCTTTAAGTAACAATTAAATGTAGAGGAAAAATACATACTCTGTAATTGTTGTACTCCTCTTTAACTTTCAGTTGAACCTCTTTCCTCGTTGCTCGCACATTAACAGGCCCCAGAAACATCTTCAAAAATCTACCTGAGATCAGCTAGCAATATGTAAAGATATAAAACACCAAAACAACAACATTGGCAATTCAACAAGCGCCACAGGCACACACCATGAACTTTGCTAGGGAGAAGCGACGCAACATCTCCATCCGAAACCACGCATCTCGCACGGTACAATTCCTCATCGATCTAAACAAACAAACGAAAAATCAACACCCGATTCACAACAACAACAACAACAAAAGGATCTCATTCGACCCAGCGATCGTTCACCTTCTCCGCAAGCTTGGGATCAAGGGCGCGATTCCGGGAGGCGGAATCAAAGGCGGACTGGAGTTTCCGGAGGTCAGAGTCAAGCGAAAGGGCGCGCTGGCGAAGAGCCTGCTCCTCGTTCCAGGTGCGGGATATGTGGCTTGTCGCCGACTCCTGCAGCTCGCGTGCGAGATCCACAAGGCGTGATGCCTCATCGAGGAAGTTCCTTCCGGTGTCTCCGTCGTTCTCCGGCGGCGAGTCTCCCATGGATCTCCGGTGCTTGGCTGGTGATGGCGTTGGAGAGATGAATCTCTTCTCTGTATATATATATATATATATATCCAAGTATCACATTCAGGTTATCTTTTCTCAGTCACAAGTGCTCTTTTCAAGGTTGTTTTTACAGATAGCCCCTTAACTTTTCTCTTATTTATTTTTGGAAAAAACTACTTAACAAATCAATAAGTCAAATGTTTTGTTAACCAAATGTGAATTTTCTTCTTTATTGTTGGGATTAACTGTTTAATTTCATTATTTTATAGGATGTAGTCTTTTATTAAATTCGTCATCCGTTCAGTTCGTTGAAAGGAGTTGAACTGGATACTTATTATTTCATTATTAAAGTTTAAAATAATCATTTTTTTATTTAATTAAAAATGGGTTGCTTGAAATTATACAATAGAAAATATTTTGTTTTTAGTGAATTTATTCTGAAAATGAAATACCCGAATTAATCCCTCTACTTTTCTCTCTCTTTATTCAGAAATGCTCCCAACTAGTCTCTCTACTCTTAAAAATGGATCCACTTAGTCCGCTTGAAAATGACCCAATTAGTCTCTGTATTTTTAAGAATAGAGAGACTATTTGAAAAGAGATTAAAAGTAGAGGGACTAAGTGGATCCATTTTCAAGATAAGAAGGACTAGATAAAGAGTATTTATGAGTAAAAAACCAAAACGAAAGAGAGAGAAAAGTAAATGGACTAATTTCGGATATTATACCATTCTCAAATTGAAGTGTGAGAGAGTTGGTATGATTCTTTTTAATTACATGTCCTCTTCTTTAATTAACAGCTTAAATTTAATATAGATCATTAAAACTGATGATTAAGTTTTATCTTCATCTTATAACAACCCATGTTTGAGATACATCCTTGTAATTTTAGAACCAAAGTTCAAAACATCCTCAATAAGTTTACAAATTTATTCTTGCAATTTCTGGTAAAATGTTTCACTGGTAACAGCATTACATAGAGTATACTAAACATATATATATGTATATAGTTTACAATAAGAGAAACAAATCACCAACCTCTCTAAGCATGATCCTAAAAAGCTCTTTCTCTGCAATTCAGAGTTTCAGAGCTTGAACAAATTGGGTGATGATCAACAGAAACAAAAAAAAACAGAGAAAACAACACATTCTAAGACTCCAATCACAATTTCTCAAGCAATTTGCAATACTAATTCAATGTAAACATGGTCCGGAAAATGTTGGAAAATATGGTAATATAAAACTGCAGTTATTGTTCTTGAGTGGTTTCTCCAGTCCAGTAGGTTTTTACTGCCACAAGGATCTTCTCAGGATTGAATGGTCCGCTCTCATGGTCCATGATTTTACTGGTCCATCTCATTCCATTAGTTAGCTCCTGAATCTTCACCAATGTATCCACTTTGTCTCTGAATATCACTGTCCCTTCTGGCCTCAAAATCCTATCCATCTCCAGGAGAATGTATGTCACGTCACACCTGAGAGTGAACCAAATTTACATCAAAATCATCAAGAATGATTATATGGTTTATTGACAGATGAAGATCGAATAGGGTCGGTGTTTTTCATGGAACATAACAAGTTATTCATATCGGTTTCAGTGACTGTTGCTTTCAAAAATTTCAGTGAAACATTTTACATATAGAAAAAGTAAAGGCACATAGAGTTTTAGTTTACCTGTCTTGATACATGCTGAAAACACCATCAACATGAATGAGGTCATAAGTTCTTGGGTATGTTGAGAAAGCTTCACACCAATCCTGATATGAACCGATGAAACCCCTCTCGTAGATTGCACCAAGTGTATCAATGTCTGCAATGGTAGGGACAACGTTCATCACCCAGACAGGATACTGCACTAGTGCCGCTGCAAATCCTCCCAAGTTGGCATTCATGTCCATCACATTTCGGTATCGACCCTGAGATATCAGTGGAACAATGCGCTTGTAGTATGCCACTCTCTCTTTCCAGATATTGTTGTCCTCTTGGAATTTCTCTGCAGTTATTCCTGGAATTGTGCCAGTTCTTATTCTCGGTGGCACAGCAAATGCACGTTCCGGCCATTTCTCAAGCTCACCTCCAGCAACTTCTTCTGCATTGTTCACTTCAGGTAATGGGGTGACGCAGACCTCCAGCTTTTTGTACCTTTAAACACAACGTGCCAGAACAAAATGGTTAGTATGATGCAAATTGATTTTGAAATGCAAGTCTTGAGAGTTTTGTTTCTACAATTTCATCATAGAATGGATCGAATGTGAAATATAAAACAAAGTTTGCCAAAACTGTAGATAGCATCAAGCAATTAGCTTCCTATGAAAGATAAATATAATCCAAAAAAGAGATGGTTAATCTTCAAGCAGATGTATTTATACTCATCTCTGTAATGATACAAGGAATTTATTGAACCGGGAAATCAAATCTCACCAGGCATCATCTGCATAACCAGCCTTGCACATTGGTGGTGTTTTGTAGCTCTGTTGGCTCTCTATACATTCTATGTGGTTCATAGGCTTTTGCCAAATGGCAAGATCATCCTTTTCGATCACCTTTTTCCAACAGAGGCGCTTTGCAACCGCCTCGATTGAATCTTGTTCTTGTTTCAAATCCTCTTGTGTTCTCTCCCAACCTTTGTAATACTTCTTCCAGTGGATTGGAGGACCGGAGAGAATCCAATACCCTCCGGGCCTTAGAACTCTGTCTACTTCGATTAAGTATAATCCATCTGAACAAATAATTTTCCAAAAATATGATAAAAAAGATCAAGCCACAGCAAAAATTCAGAAATCACACAATTTTTTAAGACTAATCCATATCCGACAAGCTTATAATCATAGGTTTTCAAGATCGAATGATGCAATAATTTTTCCGAGTAATCCATCTATCTCAGTGCTAGTAAATATTTCTGAATAAAATTTCATACATATATAGTGCTTACCATAAGCATACCAGGGTATCAAACAGCGAGAACAATGAGCCATGTCAAATGCTCTTGCCGGAAATGTTAATCTCAGAGATCCTATGACTCCGATCATAGCCGGAACTCCTCGTTCCAATGCAAACTGCACCTGTGCCTCATGTGTATCTCGAGGTGCAACCGACATTGCCAAAATATCCCTCTTCAGAAGAAATGCCCCCCAGCTAGCAACCTACATCAACAATACAACAAACAACACCACAATAAAGAACTCCAAACATGCATCACACTGAAAAAACACAAGCAACAGAGGTTTGACTTTATACCCCACATCCAGTAT
Organism: Dioscorea cayenensis subsp. rotundata; assembly: GCF_009730915.1. NCBI lineage: Eukaryota > Viridiplantae > Streptophyta > Magnoliopsida > Dioscoreales > Dioscoreaceae > Dioscorea > Dioscorea cayenensis. The sequence goes on from NW_024088403.1 coordinate 29,310, forward strand.
CTAATGCAGTCCTAATACCACCATTTGTAAGCGGAATTAGTGCATTTATATCATCAATATAAGCGTCGGCGCCACGAGGAAACATCGTGCCACCTCCAGGAAATCGGAATCTGTCACCTTCAACTTGAATCCAATTCTGAACAGCCTTCTCAATGCTGAGTTCCTTATGAGGAATATTATCATACCAAGCATAGTCCCTGCTTTGAGGCCATTTGAAGGGTGTCTTGTACTTTGGAGGAGCAGGGATCAAACACTTAACAAGCTCATCCTTTTCAGGACAATGTCTTTCTCTATATATCAGCATTTTCCTATCAAACCTCCTGCCTCTCGTTGTATCCTGACAAGGAGTATATTCACTGAAGTTCATAGGACAAACTGGAAAGCTCTGTACTGCAGTGGGTACGGCCTCATCGAGGCTTGCAGTATGGTGAGCTTCAAAATCAAGGTCAGGAGAAGACAATGAAGACATTGATGATGCAGCCTTAGGACTCAAATTGACATTGGAGCTAGTATCACAGGATTCTGTGCTTGCCAAATTGGATGTAGTTTTGGGAATGGTTGTAGAGGAAGTTGGGCTCTGCCAAGCTCCAAGAATGTAGAAGAGAATGCAAAGACCACTGACACCAAGGATCCAAGTGAGACGATTTCTCTTTGATTCCAAATGGTGAATCTTGGGAGTTCCAACATAGTCTTTAGCCATTAGACCTGTGACAAAGAAACAAGCTACTTAGGTGAGCAAAAGAAGACAAGATGGTACTAGAGATAGCAATAATAAAACCATTACCAGGAACTGAAGAAAATGAACAAGTGTTCTTCCTTCAGTTCTGAATAAATATATAAATATATATATATATATAACCGATTTTTTAAAGCTAAATCTTCAAAAAAAGAAGAATTCAAGAACAAATTAACAAGGCATTGGTGAGTATTCTAAACAAAATATCAAAGAGCAGGTGAGAAGCAAAGAAAAAGGTCAAAATGAAAAGGCTGACAGCCAAGCAACAGCAAAGCTTTATTTCTTGAAATCCATTACCCGGGAGTCAAGAAGATGCCTTCAGATCTACAGACTAAAAAATTTAAAAAAGAAAAAGTGTTTTATTGGAACTAAATCTACTCCCGGACCTCAAACCAAACTCACAAAGATTTGGATAAAAGAGTTAAAAGCAAGAGAAGCATTGCTCCAATGGTAAGCAAACAAACAACAAAAGAGAAGAATCTAAGAACAAACTAAGAAAAGAACTAATCTTTAACATAAATAAAAATGATAGAGCAAGTGGGATGAAACTGTGAGCCCACACATACCTCAAAAGGACAGACAGACAATGGAAAGCCAACCTGAGAACCAAAAGGACAAGCAAAAGCTAAGCTTTATCTCTTGAAAACCATTACTTGAGTCACGTGTTATTCTTACCAAGCTCTCAGAAAGAAAGCTAGCAATCAATAATGGACGCAGGAGCATTACATACCTGAATGCTATGCAGTAATGGTGCTGTTTCTCTGTCTAGCTCTGAGAACAATGAAGGACATGAAAATGCAGAGGAATGGAAACCATGCAGAGAGAGAATCCAAGGCAATCAATTCATCACTTTTTTTTTCTACTTATTATTTTTTTCCTAAATTCGCTGTATTTTTTTTAGTGGTATGAAAGCTGAGAAGATTTAGTCTAAGGACAGTAAGTGGCAATGGGGGAGGAATGAGAGGAGGATGGCTGGCCAGAAATCTCTCTGGGGTTGGCAATGAGTCCTCGGTATTTTTACATGTTTAACCCTAAAGATTTTTATATTTACCTGTAACACACTTATTTCAAAATTTTCATCCTCAAAACTGATAAAACTATTGCATACAAGATAGAGTGAAAAAATATTAGCAACAAGCTAATTTTTTGTATTGCAGCAATGAGTCTTTCAAAAGAGAGATGCAAGACAAGGGCTAATACATGCAAGGAAAATAAAAAAAATTCATACATCGCAGTAAACCATAGCAAGCCAAAGCAATCTGCTATAAATACATAAAATTGAAAAATATGGAAACCGAATACGCAACCCTGAAACTTAAAAGCACTTTCTGTGGACAATGGCTGGGCCAGATTCGTCGTATTCTGCTTTGGATATCCACATCTGCAGAACATTTCAAGACATGCAGAGCACACAGGTTTAGAACAAAGAAATGAGCTCAAGGATGCAGAAAAGGTAGGAACATAAATGAATTTATACCTGCTGGAATGTGCTCAAAGAAGCCAGTATAGATCCTCCAATCCAGACACTGTACTTCCTCTCTGGAGGTGCAACCACTTTGATCTTCATGCTGCTCGGTGCAAGAGCTGTGATCTCCTTGCTCATGCGGTCAGCAATGCCAGGGAACATAGTTGATCCGCCGCTAAGAACTATATTGCCATACAGATCCTTCCTGATATCTACGTCGCACTTCATGATAGAATTGTAGGTGGTCTCATGAATACCAGCAGCTTCCATACCAATGAGGGATGGCTGGAAAAGAACCTCTGGGCATCTAAAACGCTCAGCACCGATGGTGATGACTTGGCCATCTGGCAATTCATAACTCTTCTCAATAGAAGAACTGCTCTTTGCAGTCTCGAGCTCCTGCTCATAGTCAAGAGCCACATAAGCAAGCTTCTCCTTGATGTCCCGGACAATTTCCCGTTCGGCGGTCGTGGTGAATGAGTAACCTCTCTCTGTCAGGATCTTCATAAGGGCATCAGTTAAATCTCTGCCGGCAAGATCGAGCCTGAGAATGGCATGTGGAAGGGCATATCCTTCGTAGATTGGTACAGTGTGGCTTACACCATCACCAGAATCCAGGACGATACCTAGATTACAAGGTACACAAATACTTAGCTGCAGTTGTGGGAAAAATTTGATAGAATTTTTATATGCATTTATGTATTTTACATTATATTTCACATGCATTCTCAATAAAAATACGCTTAGCTTCTACTTAGTCACAGATGTGCAGCATGATGTGCTCACCAGAAGCATATTAGTAGCATAAATAATCACCATAAGCTGAATCACAAAATATCAATGAAAACAGTTTAAAGAAGAAAAGTCGCCAACCCCAGAACAAAATTAAAATGTAAAAAACCAAACTAAGAACAATAAATTATCATTGATATTTCTGTTCTAAAGTTGAACACTGCCGCACATACCTGTGGTACGACCACTTGCATAAAGAGAAAGGACAGCCTGGATGGCAACATACATGGCTGGGACATTGAAAGTTTCGAACATGATCTGTGTCATCTTCTCTCTATTAGCCTTAGGATTGAGAGGGGCTTCTGTAAGTAGAACTGGATGTTCTTCCGGGGCTACACGGAGTTCATTGTAAAAGGTATGGTGCCAAATCTTTTCCATGTCATCCCAATTGCTGACAATTCCATGTTCAATTGGGTATTTCAAAGTCAAGATACCTCTCTTGGACTGTGCCTCATCACCAACATATGCATCTTTCTGCCCCATGCCAACCATGACACCAGTGTGGCGGGGACGACCAACTATACTTGGAAAAACAGCCCTTGGAGCATCATCTCCCGCAAAACCAGCCTATTAAGATAACCACACTAACATTAACAAGAACTGAAATGTGACTTTATGCAGTTGCTAAGTGTGTATTGGACTACTCACCTTCACCATTCCAGTTCCATTATCACAAACAAGGGGCTGAATGTCCTCCTCTGACATGCTTACCTACAAACCTATCCAAATACCAATCAATAGTAGTCATAAGCTATCAGCATGGTAAAAGTCATATAAATTAGTTACAAAGAAGCAAGGTGTCACGATCATTTCGATGAATGATAGTACAATACAATTGCATGCTGTCTAAATAATCAATTTCTTCAGGAGTTCAAAATTTCATGCAAATTTAATTTTTAACAACAATAAATGGCATGATCACAAAAGATATTATCATGTCTCATCTAAATCACCTCAAACGCTAGTTTTCCTTGCAATGATGGTTTTAAGATGCAAAGGATGCTTCCTCACGGAAGATACTAATAAGTAATAACGATACTAAATTAGTTTAAAGCATGATAAGAAATTTTCAAATGGTTAGAGGTGTTTAAACTATAAAATTGAAAAATATTCAAAACTAGCGTGAGTAATAATTAGACCTGTAATATGACCGTGGGGTGCCCTACGACTGCATTTCAATAACAGGACGAACTTGGGGTAGAAGGCTTGAACAGAACATGTGGGCTATCATCACCATTTGACAGTCAAAATTGGCTAATTAAAACAGATTCAGTAAACATAAACATAAGGTATAGATGCACTGCCATCCTTTCAAGTTGTACAACTCTCATTTTTGTCCAAGTTCTCATATAGGTCAGACAATCCACCAGTGACACTGGTTATAATTAATAGAAGAGCATGGTCACGAAGTGCTCAAATATGTAGCCTGGCTAGCCTAAATACATGACCAAGAAATATATAAACCCATATCGATCATTTTTGGTATGTATGAAAAGGAATCAAGCAAAAGAAAAATACTCTGTCATCTTTAAAATTGCACCTATATCTATATCAAACGCTTCTCACACAATATGACAGTTTACAGTCTAGAGGACACTTATTCTAACCTGTCTAGCTTATTGAATAACAATCAACACTGATAACAGTTTATTAATCCTTCTTTTAGCTTTCCCACCAACCTCATCCATTAACATAGATGAAAGATTCCACAACAAACTCAAAGGTGTTTCCTTGATTCTAATATAACTTTAAAGGTTTCACCTTTGATGGTGAATTATTTAAAAAAGAAGCATCAGAAGCAAACGGTATCAGATCGGCCTCAAAGATTATCTTTTTTTTAATAACTACAGATTAAAAAAACAGTATTTCAAAGGACAGCATCGGAATACACAAGAACTAGTAATTTACAATATATATATAAAAGAAAACATTTCCAATTATCCAAAACCCACACAATAAACCCTAAACCTCTTCCCAATTGCATCCTCATGCTCTAGATCCTAATCAGATAACAAACAGAGAACAAAATGTGGCAAATATAAATTAGTAGTTATAGGCTTACAGATCATCTAAACAACTCAAAGTAAACACTTTAATCACCAACAAAAAAATAATAATTAAAAAAAAAACACTCAAAGTAAAATACTCCGCATACCAATCAATTTCCAAACTTGCAAATTTAGTTTCATATACAAAAGAGCAAATCATCACCAACATCGCATCAATCACGGAATCAAAAACAACAGCACCGAATTGGGTAAAAAAAACGTTAGCTTGGGATGCAGAAAGGGGTGAAATGAAACTCAAATTGAAATGAAATGAAATCCAATGTAAAAAGAAAATGAAAATGAAATGAGATTCACATTCGAAAGAAACGAAGCCAGGTCGGATGGAATCATTTGTCGGCGTGGCCTTGTCGGATAAAAAAAAAAGATTCCTTTTCCTTTCGGAATCTTTCCTTTTTCCTTCTGGCACTTGCTCACGTGCTTCCCACATGTGTGACATTTTTATTTTTTTTATAATAAATAATAAATTTGAAGAAATAATTAGTGGAGGGCAATAACTTGAAAAATAATATTAATAGAAATATTTAGGGGTGGTAACGGGCGGAGCGGGGACGGGGATGCCCCTCCTCGTCCCCGTCAATGGCGGGGACTGGAATTCCCCATCCCCGATTCCCCGACAAGGGGAATTCTCTTTCCCATCCCCATTCCTGCGGGGATTCCCTCCCCGCGGAGATCTCCATGGGATTCTCTAGTTGTAAAAAAATTATTACATATTGGAACATAAAAACAACTCAACATAAATATATACATAAAATTATGATAAGATCAAAACTACTTAACATAGGGTTCTTAGATCTAATTTTAATTATTATTAGTTTAAAATAAATAGTTTATGTGATTAGCACAATTAAATTAAAATTAGAGTTTTTTATATTATTACCTAGGCCATTGAATTTTGTAATGTTGAAAAAATTATACATACATACACACAATATATATATATATATATATATTAATTCCCACGGGGCGGGGAGAGCATTCCCCGTCCCCATCCCCATTTAGGAAACGGGGACGGATTGGCCCCCGTCCCCGCCGCCATGGGGGAAGGATTCGGGAAATTCCCATCCCCGTCGGGTCGAGTCCCCCCGGGGATAGGGATTCCCCGCCCCATTACCACCCCTAGAAATATTATCGAAGATAATTTTTATTAATTCCAAAAATATCTATGACAATTTTGACCCCACCCTAATTCATGCACTTAAAAAAGAATGTGAGCCACAAGAATAATTACAATAAAAAAAAATTAAAATTAAATAATAAGCTCAGTTGAATGTTGAGATTTTTTTTTATTTGTTAACTATAATCCATTTTATAGATGTGAAATTTATTTTTTATTGTGATTTTATTAATAATTGTGAACATGTCATGGAATCAATCCTCCATCTTTAAATTAAAAAGAACAAAAATATATTTTTTTAATCTTAAACATAATCATTTTCATTAAATTTTAAATAAGGAACTAGTTAACAATACTTATCATGCTTTGCAATTGAGGGGTCTTAATATTTAATCTCTCAACTCGCAATGTGTAAAAGCTTTATCTGTGGGAGGTCTGTGCACAAAGAGTTTTTCTTTCTTTTAAAATTGCATGTGTTACATAGTAGAGGATTTAATCTTTATAAGAGATTGGTTTAAAAGTATTAATAACTGGTGTATCTTTTATACTTGTTTGTCCATTGACTAATGAATGTCACTTCCAACACCTGTCACTTCATAAATAAAAATAAAAATAAAAATAAAAATTTTGCACCAAGAGTAATATTATACATACATTGATTGAAGTTTGATGAATGAAGGAGCTGAATATTAAAAATAAAAATTATAAATAAATAAAATCAAAATATGATGTCTCTCAACTGCCTTCGTCACATATCTTTTTGTATTCTGACTGTAATTATAATATGAACTAAACTCTTAATTTTTAGTCAAAATCCAATTTATAAGTTCTCAGTGTTTGTTTTTTTCTTGAATTCATGAAACGAATGATCAGAAACTATTGGATCAGGGCCAAATGAGAACAGGCACCCCATTCCATTGACAAAAGAAACATGTTATTCAAACTCCAAGCTACCATTCCACCTTGCTTTGTTACACAAGCAAACTACAAAAATTTTGAGTTCTCATTAAAACCAACAAGTCAAACCCTTTCCAAACAAAACCAGAAGGTTCCTTAGACTTTGGGCGAATTTTAAAACTAATTCTTGCTATGAATTTTCAATTATGTGCTTCGAACCTTCTTGACCAACCCATCCCACAAAACAATAATAATAATAATAATAATAATAATAATAATAAAATAAAAATAGATAATACAAAATTTTTAAAAAAACCTATTTATGGTTTCTATACGCAGCCCGAGACAAAATATTCAGACATTTATATGTATATTTATTAATGGAATGCATGTTCACAATAAGGCTGATAATGATAATAATGAATAATAGATGAAAGGCATCTAGATATGGGGAAAAAAATGAGGCTTGAAAAAAATTCAAAATCTAAATAGAATAAATAAAAAAGTTATGTGAATAAATTATGAGGAACCATAAAATAGCCCATATGTAACTTTCACTACTATGCTTGTGATTGAGAGGTCTTGAGTTCGAGTTTCTCAGATTACAATTCACATTCTCGAGTCCCGAGTATTTTTATGGAAATACCTCTCAGTTCTCTTGTTCAAATGTTGTAGGGCGAAGAGTTTATTCCCTAGATGATTGGTATGGTGCATCTCTGTATCTGTTTGTCTTTTGTTTTTTTTAGTTTTTTTAAAATAATTTTTTTTTAGTTTTTTTAAAATAAGAGTGGTATATCTTATATCTGTTTGTCCTTTGTCAATTTCGTCAAAAAAAAACCCCTCAAAGATCTTTAATAGATCAGATATTATTATTCATAATATTAATCTGATCGATTCAGTATTTCAATTCATCCCATTGAATTTACAGGAGTTAAGTTTCTCATCTCTATGAGATTAGATCCCGAGTTATTGTGAAAGGGAAGAAATATAATTTTTAAAATATCTGAATTAAATTATAAACAATAAAAAAATAAATAAACAAATAAAACTTTCAAAACATTTGATACTTATGTTTTGAGCAGGCAGATATTTGGCAGGAATGCATCGATCATTTTCCTTTAAATAAAGTAATAATTCTACCGCCGGCCTCTTCAATTGAGACTTTAGAGAGCGCGTCACACCTTGCGTCACTCCTTGTCCCATGTCCTCATCTCTCACATACATTGAACCTGGACACACATCCATCACCCATGCCATCAAACTAACCAAACCACTATAAATCCCCCCTAAAATCAACCCCTACTCCTCCAGTTCAATAGATACCTTTTCAATATCATCAAATCAAAAAAGAAGAGTCTGCGTGTGTGAGAGAAAGAGAAATGGCTCCGGGTATTGCTGCAGTAACTGAGATGAGAAACCACAAGATGAGAGTACCTTTTTGGAAGGATGATGATGATAATCAAATGGAGGACCTGAAAAGAAGGAATCAAGAGCTGGAAAGAGAGCTAAAGAAAGGGATAGAAAGAGAGATAAAGATGAAAGAAGAGCTGGAGAGGACTAAAGAGAGATTAAGGTTGGTTGAAGACGCCGAGGAGATGCTCTGTTCTCAATTGGGCGAGCTCGAGGCTGAGGCCGTCATGCACGCTCGCCAGTACCAACTCCGCGTCGCCGAACTCTCCGATCAGCTCGCCCGCGCTCTCCAGAGATAGCGCCGAGATCGATGATCTGGATCTCCTGCGCCGTTTCTTCTTTTCTTTTCTTTTCTTTTAATTTGTTTGGTTTTGCTACTTTGTGTGTGTTTGTGTGTGTTTGATGATGCAGCAACTGAATGTAAATTTTTAGTATTTATTAGTGTTGTTGTGAAATTTAAAAAAAGTTTCTTTTGTATAATGAAAATGTGTGAATATAGTTGAATTTTTCCTTCTATAATATTTTTGTACTGTTTATATACAGTATATTTAAGTCTGATATTGTTTATTAATATTATTTATGAGTCCCGTTTGAGACCATGTGAAATAAATAATTAAAGAATTTTTTTAAAATATTATTAAACCATTGTAATTAGTTTTTATTGATTATTTATTAAAAAAACAATGTGTGAATATATTTACATATATTTGATATTTGGAGTCTTTTAAATTTTAATTATTTTTTTAAAAAATTTAAATTTAAATTTCAGTTTTAATAAAAAAATTAATACCTTCCCTTGTCCTCTTGTTGTGTGTTTGTATCTCTTTTAGTATGTACATGTTTCTGATGTGTGATGTGTTTAATTTAAAAAAAACTACAAAAAGTGTAGTATTTCCTTTTTCCTATCAAATCAAAAGTAATTCAAATTTTTTTTTTTTTTTGAAAAACAAGAATATATGTAATTATGAGATTTATAGGATATAAATTCATTTTTTTAATTACATATGTAAAAAATCAATTAACTTCCTCTAGATTTTTTGGTGTATGAATTAATTAATTTTCTTTTTAACAAAAAAAAATGTTTGAAGTTTTAAAGAAAGTATCTGAAATTAATTTTTTTAGATTTAATTAATTACATAACATTTAGTTCTTTATTAAAAATATTAGCTTAAATTTGGGTTGCTAACTTTTTTTATTAAAAAAATACTAATTCTCCTCTTATAAAAATGATTTACATAATATAGGGTGATTTTAAACAGAAATAAGTTAAAGCTTTTAAATTAAATTGCATTTAATTAATAATAATAAAAATGGTTGTCTATGATTAAGAACCGACTGCCGGAGGTCTATTCATTTCCCAGATAGACAAATGTAATTTGGAGATCCAGCTCCCGTATCTGATCGTCAGTTAATTTTTTTTTTACTCCACTTATTTTTGTCTCTGGATGGAGACTCTCCCTTAGCCCAATGTTTATATTTGCTTTCATCGTGGTTGTTTGGTTGTTTTTTTCTTTTTTGTTGTCTCATTTTCCATTAAGTCTTATACCGTTGTTGTTTTTTTTGCTTGTAAAGTATTTATTGCAATATATTTATTGTTTATTTACTTTTTAAAAAAAATTGATTAAGAACCAAATAATATCACAACAAGATAAAGACAAAATTAGATATTTATTTATGGTGGATTTTCTCCCATTTGTGTATTCGTTTAGTTGTTGTCTCATTTATTTATTTATTTATTTATTGGGATTTGTTTGTTTGCGTAAAGGCATATGAAAGCAATTGATACTAACGTTTGTGATAGTTTTAAATGCACTAAAATGACCCTTCACACCGGCCTAGAGCTAAAAGCCAAAAACTACATGAAAGTGGGGAAAATTATGGGGAATATTCTTTACTCCTTTAAGGAATTATTCTTTTTATTATGAAATTATATTTTGACCAAAAATAAAGTTTAAAACAACTTTAATGATTTACAATTATTAGACATTGCCTATCTGGTGGCTCGTTCTGAAAAATTAATCAAGGAAATTGTGAGTTTTTTCATCATGGTTTATAATTATATTAAAGTTGTTATTGATCCGCTCCCCATGCACCGGATTTGAGAAAGCCTTAAACTAGAAAATCTTAGTGCCAACCATTAAATAAAACCTTGACTACTATAACTATTTTACCATTGTCCCTCGAGATCACTTCAATTTCATCTGATGAATGACTCAACCATAGCAATCATCTCCTGAGTGTAGGGATGGCAATGGGGCGAGATGAGAACTGGAGCAGAGCAAGTTTTTACCAAGCCCACCCCACCTAAAGCACAGTTCACCCTGCTAGTGCTCCCCACCCCACACCGATCTTTTTTTTTTCTTAGTGTCCCGCCTTGCACAATTTTCTTTCTTTTTTCATAAACTACTTCACCCCGCTCATAACTATAAATAAGCAATTAAAATTTCTAAAAACATTCATAATATAGAATTTCTTATAAAACATATACTTATAAAAACAAGCTCATAAAAAATATATTGAAATTAAAAAAAATATATTTATCCCTTATACAATATAATATTTATTAATAAGTTAAATTATTAAAGGGGCGGGGCGGAATGGAGCAGGACGGGTAAAGTAAAACTAAACTTGCCCCATTCTGCCCTCCTCACACAAAATCCTTTCCCCACCTAGCTTTGTGCCCTGATTTAAATAAATAAAAAAAAATTCACCCTGTTTAGGGCAGATCAGGTAAAAAACCGCTGGTCAATATGAAAATTACCATCCTATCTTAGTGTGGTCAGTAACATTTCCTTTCATTTGGTCCTGCTTCAGTTTTGCTATATTTTAAGGCATTTAATCATATTATTTATTTTGATTTGCTAAACTTTAATGTCTAATGTTTTCTCCAGTTCTACATAGGTTTGCAATTGTTTTTCTTTTCAAATATGGTCATAAATTTTTTCAAAAACATAGTCTCTAACATAATTATATCTCCAGTCAAAAAATAAAAATAAAAAATTAATGCTTGGAAAATTAGAAAAGACAATGTTTATGCTAGAATATGACAATATTAAATTTGATTGAATAATATCAAAACTTCTCAACTTTAATTATTCAATCACACTTGTAAACAAATGTACATGTGTTGCATTGCTTATGTAATTAAAATTCCTTAATGCTATCAAAGTCCAAAGTTTCTTATAATTAAAGAAAAGTTTGAAAATTTTGAACCCATGAAGAAGAAAATATATAGCAATAGCATTTGCTATGAGAATGGTGTGTTGACAAAAAATGGTTATCTCCTTTCATAAGATACTTAATTGTGTCTTAAGTGTCATAATTTTCAATGCTTGTTAACCAACTCTCTATAATGTCAATGTTTACCACTGGTTTTATGTGCTCTATTTTTATATTTCTAATTCTTCTTTAACAAATAGCTAAATTATAAAGAATAAATAAATAAAAAAATAAGGAGAAAACCCATTATATATATATATATATATATATATATATATATACGTATAAAGCTTTGGTATGCACATTTTTTCCATAAAAAAATAGATAAATCATGTTAAATTGAAAAATTATACATTAGGATTAGGACAAAACAAATAGGATAAAAAAGATTATTACCCATAACATCCAAAAGATATTGTCTTATCTTGTCAAAGAGGTCAAGTCATCTGTTTTCAATTAATTCTCATTAAAGTATGGTTTATCTAATTTTTTTTTTTTTTTTAAATGTCAACCCAATCACAAATCAAGAAAAGATTATTTCACCAAAAACTGAAGCTCAATTAGCTCAAGATGCTTAAATCCATAGGCTATATTTCACCAAAATAGGATGAGTAAATCATTGTTAATAATCTAAAAAATTGGAAATTTATTTTTTATGTTTATGATGACATGTTCTTTCACCCCATTTCTTCTCATAAAAAAATATTCAAAATCTTAGTTACTCGAAATCAATAATATTGTTGTAAAGTATATGTATAACCAATGAGAGTTGGTCTAAATGGTAGAAGTTTGATTCACTTATATAAATAATTTTAAGTTTAAATATATATATATAAAAATCAATGATAAGAAGAAGTTTAATCTTATAAGATTTTTAATATCTCACTCTATATAAAAACCGATGGATTAAAAAAAAAAATCTTCCTCATAATGTTTTAGTCCAAACAAAAACTACAATAATTCTTGTTTTTCTTTGCAAATAAGATGTTTATAATAATAAATACATTAAATTAAAATTTTTGAAAAAACCTTACATATACAAATAACTAGCTTTATAGGTAGATGATATAATTTCAATTGCTTGCAGAGTGCAATGACTTTGAATTTATTGAATCCAAGTAGATTGCTTGTCTGATATGATGAAAATGAAAGAAAATGACACACAATGTATTTTGAACCCCATAAATAATATGATGAGTAGATTCTGAATGTTTGGTTATTCTTTTAATCTTATTGGACAGATTAAGATAGATTAGTAAACTCTTCTTATTAGTTTAATGTTTTTGCTTGGAAATTAAAGACCAGAGTTTAAAAAGAAAAATTATTTGGCCAAGGGGACCCTCATATTTAAGATAATGATTTTAAAAAATATCTTGTTTGTGAAGATGGTAAATGTTCTCTCCTCATATGCTTTATTTAAAACACAAATAGATTAAATAATGAAACAAAAGAATACTAAACAAACAACATAATGAAAAACAAAAAAGATATTTTTAATTATTTTATATTTTATTTGTCACAATTTTTATATTATTTTAAAAAATAGTTAAAAACTCGAAGATATCACTTAGCTTTGATTTGAAAAATAAATAGATATCATTCTTGTCATATAAAAATGGTAAGTCTCTTTTTTGTTGAGTCATAGGTCGATGAATTTAACTATTTGTTTCCAATAGTTAAAAGGTGGCTTCTCTATTTTTATTAATAAATAAATAAAAATGATTTGGGATGCCAATATGGCTTAGACAAATACTTATAACCATGATAACATAAAATTAAGCTTCATAATTGAGCTGTTTTCTCTCTTTAAAGATGTAGGTTCACTGATTTTTGTTAATTAAAAAGGAATATGTATAGTTTTTTTATCCCAAAAACTCATTGCTTAATATTAGTAAAATTGCTTGTATGATTAATAATATATCCTCTAAAAATTATGTTGGATCAAAAACTCTATTGAAACATTTATATTTGGCAATGATTAAAATCACTCATGAGCTATATTTATATTTGGCAACGATTAAAATCACCCATGAGCTCGCAGATAATTATTGAAATATTTATACTTATCAATAATTTTTTTCTACAACTCAGTAAAATTGCTTTATACCCCTCTCAACATCATATTGGTTTGTCTACCACCATAAAATTTTTATATTTATTTCTTATATTTCTATGTCTAAAAATTAATATAAAATATTATGTAAAGGGCATATTTGATATCTATTTAAATATAATAATAGTTAATTTCACTTTTTTTTTAAAGGATATGAAAGTAAAAAAAAAAAAATCTTTTATTGGACAAAAATGTCTGATATTATGGATTTTTTTCTTTGAAAAAAAATTGGAGCACAAACTTTTTCCCTAAAAGGTTTATAAAAAATATAACCAATACAAGACAATGGGTACAAAACAACTAGGATTAAAACAAACTAAACTTAGAAAGAAAAAAAGCACAACATGCACTATAAATAGAAAGGAGAAAACAATACGTGAACACAACAAAGGGTGCAACGATAGATTGACGAGTCATATGATGCTTTAGGAATTGTCATAATCGATATCAACGGATTAATTTTTTCATAGTTCATTTAATTATTGTCTTATTTTATTTTAGTAATTGAATTACAAATTTGCATCAAAATAGTTATTTATCTTTAATTTTATTTCACAGGTAGTCACTTGATTGATTTGGAAACCAAATAACTTTTGTGGTAGTCAAAAAAATCGTGTCAGCTTTCTTGTGACATATCAAATTATCCTATTTGGACTGTACATATTACCAAATTTAAAGATTTTTTCAGATACCATATCAACTATTTGGTTCCCAAATTAATCCGGTGACTGCCTTGGTGAAATAAAATTAAAAATGAGTGATCAATTTGATGTAAATTAAAGATTAGGTTACCAAAATAAAATAAGGCCATACTCATAAGAGATTTATGAAAAAAATTACCCTAGATATATCAACATTAGGGGTACTTTTTCGACATTTTAAAAATTATTTATTAAATATAATTATTTTAAATTTTAAATTTAATAATAAAAATAGTAGGATTATATTTAAAATAAAACATCTTAAAAGTAAGTGGAACCAGGCCGGTTCAAACTGAACCGAACCGAACCGAACCGAACCGGAAAGCGGTTAGATTCGATTTCGTAAGGTTACTTGGCTACCCGTCTCGCGCCTTCTCCGCGCTCCGTTTCAACTCCCTCTCGAGAAATAGGAAAGGAAAGCTCTCTCCTTTTTCCCCCAATTTCTCCCAGTTTCCCTGAATGCTCCTTCTCCGATTCATCTCAAATCCAACCATTGTGATCCCCAATTCTCAGGTTTTGATCTCATCCTGATGATGAATTCCAATGGGGCTTCATCATCCGCAAGCGACGGCGGCGGCCGAGATTCAAACCCTCCGAAGAGGAATTCCAAGAAACCCAAATGTACGTCCCTTGTCATGCTTGGCTTTTGGTTTTTGTGATTCCTTTTGGGATTTTTATTGATTCCCAGTTAGATGCGTTTTGAATCCCTGGAATTTTTAAGGTTATTTGTCTGGATTTTCCATTGAGCTTCTTATATATGTTTGCATTTTTGTTCTTGCAATGAATTTGGATTTATTTGCATACTCACGTATGAGATTGATCTTTCATTTTATCTGCTGTATTTATATAACTTTTGTAAGGTGCATTGTTGATTTTGGTTTTGTGGCTGTCAAAGTATTTGAAAAGAGAGGTTTCATTTGAAAGAAAGGATAATTTAAGATGAATAAATGATCAAAAGGTCACATTTTTTTTTTACTTTGTTTATTAACAGCTCTTTTTGGTTTAAATTTTGTCGATCATTATGAATAATGAACCCATGACAACTTAAAACTAAGCTGAACCTTGTAAAAATCTCAAGTGTCTGAAACAAGCTGCTCATTTTAGAAATCACCACCAAATAAAATGGATAACTTCAACATTCTTATCAATTCATACAAGGCCATAGTGTTCATGTGCTGCAGGTATAAAAATTCTATGCATGTCTGCCAAACAATTCATGGTGGTACTGTTCAATTGCTTGAAATCCAAATGATGCTGTTTTAAATTACACTGTGGTTGTGTTAAAGTCATTATTATCTCATAACTGTGGTTGTTTTTATTCTTTCTAGTTGTAAAATTCTTGATTTTAACTGGTAAAATTCAGGAAATTGTTTTTCTCAAATATGTTGTTGTCCTAGAGCAAAAGAAGTTTTTTATTCTTACTGCCACATCTTCTGCATTGCCCTTATTTTAATTTGTAATGTTTTCCTACATCATGTTTATTGATTTTAAGTGATGTCATTGTTATAAATTTCAGATTCTAGGTTTACACAACAAGAGCTACCTGCCTGCAAACCAATACTGACTCCTGGGATTGTAAGCTGGATTTTGAACCAGAAAGTCTTGTTTTTTGTTTTTAATTTGCTTTGTGGTGTTGTAAATAATTGCTCTGTTTCCAGGTTATTTTAACATTTGCTGTCATTGGCGTTATTTTTTTCATTCCAATTGGGCTTGCTTCATTGTCTGCATCAGAACGTGTAACTTCCTTGTTTTTGTGTGTGTGTGTTTTTTTGGATCAGTGCACATTGTTCATAGTGTATTTATGTTCCTCTCCAATTGACTCTTCTTTTTTGACATTTAGGTTGTTGAAATTGTAGATCGATATGACTTAGATTGCATTCCAAAGGAGTTACGCAATGATAAGCTTGGATTTATACAGAGTGGTCAAACTAACAAAACATGTACCAGAAGTGTTGTAGTGAGTACTTTGCTAAGCAATTTAATTATCTGCAAAACTTTACATTCCTTTTATCATTCGTTGCAGAAAATTTGTTAAGAATTCCTTATAAATTGAATAATTACAAACTGTTTCAGGTTCCTAGGTATATGAAAAGTCCTGTCTTTATCTATTATGAGCTCGATAATTTCTACCAGAACCATCGCAGGTATGCTAAATAAAGTATGCAGTATTAGTTATATTTTTATCTTCTTTCCATGATAATTTTGATTGGTTAAATGTGTTGATTACGCAATTAATGGTTTTCACCATAACCTTTATATACTTAAGATTACTAGCTTAACTTTCAATGGTCGTTTGGTTGGCAGTAATGTGAAACGGAAATATGACAGTAATTTGAATATATTACTATAACAGTGGTATTGTTAACAGTAATGTAAGATTACCAATAGTAAAATCTTATCAAATAAATTGATGATGACATTATCGTCAAAATATATGTTCATCTAAATTACCAGGTTAGGTTGGTGGTATTTTAACGTGGTTTTTTTTTTTTTTCAAATTTGCCCTCACCTTTTTAATTTAATTCTTTTCTCACTATTACTTCAAAATATAAAAAAATAAAAAGATATTTAAGAATATTTTAAAATTTTAATGTGAAAATTAGTTTATTTTGCCTTTAAATTTGCTTAAAATTTTAGATACAAAGGTATTTTAAAAAAATATATTAAAATTAATTTTTAGTATTATAATTTAATTATTTTTATTTGAAACTTTTTTTTATTTTAAATTTAATTTTTTTTAAAATTTTAGTTACAAAGATATTTTAAGAAATTTAGAGCATTACTAAATTGATTACTATAGTCAACCAAATAAAATGAAAAATTATCAGTAGTATCAATTTTTAATAAAACATAATTACATAAATTATTATAATATTTTTGGGTATATAGTTTTTTTTAATTTTATTACTATAAAAATTTTATTACTATGATAATATATTATTACTGTAAATCAAATGCTATTTACCGGAAGCCCAACTCACAAGAAACCCGACTGAGGATGAAGAAAGAGATAACATAACAGTCAATGATGCTGGCTTAATTACTGATATACGGTTCCTTTTAGCACATTATATGTCAGGCATTTACCAAAAGAATTAACAAGGCCTTATCTAAACGTCAAGATCTGTACCAAATGGTAACATGTGATGAGACTGACTTTTTTTCTGTTCCTGACAGAGTGCTGTTAAGACCTTGCTATTTTGTTAGTTCAGTGTTCTCTTTAGCTTTTGCAAACTTACTGATTTGTGTTTCCATACAAAAAAACATAAAATGCTCAAAATGCATGCTCCGTTGTAGTTGAAAATGCTTAGTATTTTAGATTTTGTTTGGATTGGTTTTTTAAAAAAATATTTTTTATTTTTTGTTTAATGAAAGTATTTCTAAAAAAATGTTTTTTTAAATAAATTAAATAATTTTTGTATTTTATGTTTGGATTAATTTTTTCTATAAAAGTAGAAGGTGTAATAATAAGTTAAAAAATAATTTTTTAAGAAACGGGTCATGATTAGTTTTAGCTAAAAGTTATTTTTCATCTTCTATTTTTACAGAAAAACTAATACAAATAATTTTTTTTGAACTTAGAAGTGTTTAACTTGCATTTCTGGGTTTTCTAAAAACTAATCCAAACAAACCCTAAATATCAAGGAAAAAAAGAATTTTTAAGAGAAGTTTACCTCATTATGATTTGCTTCCTTCTTTCAAGTAGAATTTGAACATTTTCTAGGTTTCATGTGCGTGGTGTTCAGAAGCCAATATCTAGTCAAATTATGGATTTCACCTTCAATATCCATCATTAACAAAGTACTCAATATTGCTGCTGTATTGCATCTAATCCTGCTGTTTAGTAGTTGTCCTTTGATATTGAGCTAATCCTTTTCTTTTTCTTTTTCTTTTTCTTTTTCTTTTTCTTTTTTCTTGTGTGTGTAATATATAAATATCTTGCCAGCAAACCTTTGACTTTTTGGCTTCTATGATTAATTCCTTGATCGCTTTTCTCCATTGATGGTGCTATTTTGGAATAAATCTTCAAGACTAGATCTCTTTCTTCTTGGTGATTCAAATTAGTACATATTAATTAATCTTTATGGACACAGGGCAATAGTAACAAGTATTTTTTTCAGGTATGTGAAAAGCCGAAGTGATAAACAACTGAGAAGTAAGAAATACGAACAGGATACAAGTACCTGCGCACCTGAAAGCACCTCTGCTGATGGGTCTCCAATTGTTCCTTGTGGCCTTATTGCGTGGAGTTTGTTCAACGATACATATAGTTTTTCACTGAACAACGAGCCATTGGTGGTGAACAAAAAGAACATAGCTTGGGGTAGTGATAAGTACCGTAAGTTTGGCAGTGATGTTTATCCAAAAAATTTCCAGAGTGGACAGTTGATTGGAGGTGCCAAGCTTAATGCTAGCATACCTGTCAGTAATCCCACTCTAATCTATCTTCCTTTCCTTTTGGCTTCAATCAACCTTTTCTTGTTTTTTTTTAAAAAAAATGATTTGGAGCCATGACAACTTGTGCAGTTGAGTGAACAAGAGGATCTTATTGTCTGGATGCGAACAGCGGCTTTGTCAACCTTCAGAAAGCTCTATGGAAGGATTGAAGAAGATCTACAACAAAATCAGAGAATAACTGTGGTGATTGAGAATAACTATAACACATACAGTTTTGGAGGGAAGAAAAAGCTTGTTCTTTCAACTACATCTTGGATAGGTGGAAAGAATGATTTTCTTGGTGTAGCTTATCTCACTGTTGGTGGTTTATGTTTGTTCTTGGCTTTGGTCTTCATACTTCTATATTTGTTTAAACCAAGGTAAGGTTCTCAGTTAGCAGCACCACTTTACTGCTCCTATTTCCTTGCTTCCACATTTAATTGTCATATTTGTTTCACTACACATGAAGCTTTGAAATAGTTTTACTTTGAGTTTTTAATACAGTTGAACTTTTATATTTTAATCACCACAACTTTGAATGTTAGTATATGATGAATAAAATACCTGTTTCTGAATGATTGTGTATATATGTGGTTAATTTTTGCAGGACTCTTGGTGATCCATCCTACTTGTCATGGAACAGAAATGCACCTGGATACTCAAATTAAGAGGCTGGTGCTTATGTTTTACTATCCAAGAAAGTAAATTTTATCCCCCTTGAAAGGAAATCATTTTTTATTAAAATACAGAGTTTGAATCAAGATGCTTACTCCTTTCTGCGTTTTTATAATTTAGATGTTCTTCATGTACATAAATGAAACTTATACCCCTTTTTTTGTAATGTTACTGTTCAAGTACTTTTTCTATATTTCTGATAAATCTTAGCCAAATAGATCTAATTTTTTATCAATTGAAAATTTTAACACCAAGATAGCATGGATCATGGAGAAGAGAATGAATTTAGATGAATAATTCCTGTCTTTAGAAATTGCTCTATAAACAATATACAGTGTTAATAATAGATTGGGTGTCATCACTTTCTTCTCTAACCGAATCAATGGTACATTAGCCACTGGCATGCTGTTTTCCTATTACTAAATGGTCATCTATCTCCGTCTAATACTTTTAGTGTGCTTGATTTATGATGGGAAATCAGGCAAATGAAATAAAGCAAATGCATGATTTTCATCAGAACAATTTAGCTACATGTTTTGAATCAAAAGATCAACACAATCACACATCATGACCCAAAGAATTCAATGACATTGTTTGAATCTGAGATCGAACATCATGTATAAATACTTAGGTTAGTTTGAAGGTAGTGTAGCATCAAAAGTTAGACAATAAGCTTGTTCATCCTTCTTCACTGGCAAGGTATAATGGTGGGTTCCATTGGTGTGGAGGTGTTTCTTTGGCACATATCAGGACTTACTGTTATCACCCCTTCGCCCTGAAAGCTCGGACAATAGTTCCACATAGTTAAGGATGAATTGTCTTGCAATTAATGGATTGAGAGGACTAACATACCTTGGCAAGGTTTCTGAAGTAAGTGGTGTTGTAGTTCCCTGTTGGGAAGAAAGCTTCAATTAGATCAGCTAAGACGAGCTGAGGTTGGGAAACGGCTCCGTCAAACCAGTCTATTGATTAATAAATTTAAAGTATAGGTCAAACATTTATGAGGGTTAAAAGTCAAGGCAGCATAAGAATTATAGAGATAGTATCACCTAGTGAGGAAAAATTCCCTGCTCTTTTATCATATCTCCATAGACTCTGATTTGTAACAAAGCCGAAACAATAGCTACCTTCCACACCGATGTTTTCAAGGAATGTGGATATAGTGTACTCAGTTGGATCTTCTGAGTACGTTTGATCAATTGCTACATCTACTGTCTGATCATAGGAATGACAGTTTTAAGCATTTTAATTTGAGCATAAGATCAGGCTCTAATTTATGGTATTTGACAACTCACGCAAAGTATGGCGCGGAAGTTGTCTATTTCATCGGGTATAGAAATATTGTAGCTATTGTTGCTGATGGAGTCATCCAAGTTCTCTCCTCCAGCATCCACCACGTACTGTTTTCAGGCAGATTAATACATAATTAGACCCATTTCTTTATGTTTCCCTGTATATTGCTCATCCAATCTCATATTGAAGTTAGTTTTATCGAATCCCAAACCTGCAACTTGTATGTTTCCTTGGCAAATGACCAAATTCCCTGTGAAACCAGATGCTGATCATGTTAAAATTACTGGTTTTGTTCTTCTTATGAGTTGCGGCAGTGAAGATGCAAACCTGGTTGTAATCAATCCAAGCAACTACTGGCTTGAACCGAGTTGTGAGATTTGCTGCAACTTTGCTCAAGCACAAGTAGTTTCCTTTAATCTGCAATCATGTTACTATGATAAGAAATTAAGAAGAACTTCTTAATTCATGAGTTTAACTTAGACTTAAAAGGTCAATTTAAGGGAATAAAAGGCTCAGCTAGTACAACCAAGAAACTCAACTGCATCATATACTGTATTAGCTCTGGATTCTGAGTTTGTGAAAGAACCTAAGTATTTGATCCACTCGGCTCTCTGAAAAACCAAGAAGTTAATGAATATATATTTTTACTATTAAGATCATGTGTCTATGTATAGTCATGAGGTTACCCTTAGAGGAGTTGTCTCTTCAAATGGCATGAAAGCCGCAAAATTGCAAGCCCGCTCTTCATCTACATTGCCGATGAAGTGCGCTGTCAATTGTGTAAATTGTTGTGTATCTGTAGTATTTAGCAGTAGTATGCCTCCATTTGCATAAGACATCAACACACATTCTGAAGTCACTATATCCGATGTAATGCCTTTTAGATAACCTACCAAACCAAGCATCTGAAATACCATTGATTTTGAGTCAGTAGAGTAAAAAACAGTAATTAAACAACTATTTGAAGGCACATAAGTTATACAGTATCTATCATGCAGATTTTTACTGAATTTTTTGGTTCAATCCTGCATAGAGTGTTCTACAATGGAGTTCTGAATCCCAATATGACATTTGACACTATTATCTAGCACTAGTGTGCACTGCCTATTTCTCTTCATTCATCTCTTAAATACATCACTAAATATCAACAAATGAGATTAACACTTGCAGGCTTGCAGCATATATTATGATGTAATTGGTTCTCTATTATTTGAATTACAGCAAACTCATTACTATGAAAAATAGAGAAGTGCATAATGCTTGATGAAAAGGGTAGAAAGAAGAGAAAGTTAGCAGATTTAGTCACCAACTGTGAAGAGAAATACAAATTCTTAGGCAGAAGCAATCCTCACCTCAAAGAATGACACTGTAAAAAATTCCAAAAGTAACATTTGTAAGTTAAAAAGCATCCCAAATTTGTAAGCATTTTCTTATATGGATTATGCAGACAATAGAATGTCATTTGAACTAGCATGAAACAAAAGCACAAATAGAAATCTCATGACTCCAAATCAATAATACCTGGCACAGTAGTAGTATCAACAGAGTAGTTAGAGAGAGGAATGACAAAGGATTTGATTCTTCCTGTGCAGTACTTAGTCTTCAAAGCCATCCTTGAAGTATTCTTTTTAATCCCATGACAAACAAAACACAAAATCATCACCAAAAACAAACACAATATACTAACAAAAACATGCAACACTCCACTTAAAAGAACACCTGCATAAGAAGGTAGCTCTTCCCATCAATGCTATTCTTGATAACCTTGAAGCTCTGTCCATAATACATCTGAAAATACACAGCATCCTCAACCTTGGAGATAGGTCCACTAGGAACCACCTTAGCTGCTCCATTAACATTAATAACAAACTGAAAAAAGAAAAAGAACAAGAACAAGAACAAAGAGGATGCAGCTGCCATGGCTGAGAGTATATGAAAAAACTCTGAACTCAGAGCTACAGTGAAGAAGTTGGTGAAATGAGTTGGTGTTCATGTCAGTACCCGTGACTGATTTTGTATGTGTGTTGAGTGGCAAGCACTGACTGCACTGTGTCTTGGACTTCTTGTTTTTACTGTAGATAGTGTGTCAAGTGGGAAGGAGTCATGTGAGTGGCCATGGCTGCATTAGGGAAGGAGATAGTTTTATGTGTCCTTTGCTTTTGGCTTTTGTGTGGAGGATATAATGGTGCTGGCTGGAGTTTTCTATTTTGGAACATACATGCATTTGTGCTTGCTTTCTTTAATGCTTGGAATGGCAACATTTCTTTTTTACTCAAAAAAATATGTGAAGGTTTATAAAATATATATATATATATATATGTGAAGGTTGAAATGCTCTAATTAACCAATTCGGTGGTTGTGGTTCTATTTGTTTATATATATATATATAAATTTGTTTGTGTTTGGTAGTGATTGGGTATGTAAGTAGGTAGGTGGCTAATCCAGAATTGGGAGTTCACACCATTTTGTTTGGGGCTAGGAATAATGTTGATTTGAAATTTTGAATTTAATTTTGAAATATAAAAATTAAGAGAAAATAAAATAGGCATGTGTGTGTTTTGACTTGATTAATATGAATTAATTTTATTTTATTGTGATTAAAATTATATAGTTTTAATTAATTGTTGAAGATTGTTATTAATGAATTATTTTAAAAGTACTAAATAGCGATTATATATATTTAATTATCTGAGTTTTGTTACAAGATTTCTTGTTATGCCGTTGGAGCTCGTCCCAACCCACCAAATAATAAGTTTAAACCAACCTAAAATATTAATTTATTTGTTGAATTTAAAAATTAATCACAAGTTAATTCTAATTTTATAAATTGAGTTTTATTGGAATGTATAAAATCATACATTAAGGTTCTAGATGATGAAAATAAAAAACAAAAAAAAAATTAGTACAAATAGAAAATTAAGCGTATCTTGACTTCAAATATATTTGTCTCTTAATTTTTCTCAATCGAAATTTTAAGTTAAGTATAAATTCTATCTATTTATTTATTTTTATTATAATTATTTTGACAAATCATCCCAACACACGCATTTACTTAACTGCTAAGCAATTACTACAATTACAAATCTAAATTTTTAACCACTTTATGTAACATGAGAGTTGGTATTTTATTTTACTCTCTAAACAGATCCAGTTTTTATATACTTAAAGCTATGAGTTTATATTTAAAGTAAACATTCTCTTCTCTTAACCTGACAATTCTTTGTTGTAATTAAGTAGCTAATAGCGAGATTAAGCGCAACTAAATGCACAGCTAAAACGATAAAAACAACTTTAAATATTAAAACAAGTAGTAGAATTTATTATGAACATTAATAGTATAGATCAGGTAATTAATAGAAATAACATTTTGATTTTGAAGGCAGGAAATAAATCATTGTTAATCCATATATCTTATCAATATGGAAAGACTATTTCCTGTTTAAAAATATTGGAAATGCCTCCCCAAGTTGGCATTAGCTAATAAATTAATCAAATTATTCTTCATTACCAAGTCTAAGTTAATTAATCCCCACAATTAGAACAATATAAATATTCACATCTTTCCTCTTTGATGATGAACTCCCCATGATAACTTTGTGATATCAATGCTCAAGAAAGCTGCAACCATTCCAAGCATGGCATTCACTTTTCCATTGCTCATTGATGATGAATCTCTGCATGGCCTCATGAGCTTGTCTTTCATGAATGCCTTGAATTTACTGAAAACTGATACTGATCTTCCTCTGCTTTTCACAATTGATGATCCAATATTAATCTCAATGACACTGTCTTTACCTGCATTTGGATTAATCAGATGGAAACTAATGTGCTTGGAAGGCTCCACATGATGAAAGTATGTTCTTGCATGGGCTACCACTTGAAACAAACAATCCATGGCTCACTTTTATGTCTTCATAAACATCGAAATTCGGCGTTTCTGCATTGCAGTAATTATCATCTTGTTCTGCTTGAGAGAATATAGGCTTGTATTCAATCTCACCTTCATCATCATTGTAGTTGTTCTGATGAGTTGTTTCTCCTGCAATCTAACTCCAAGTAAACATGATGTTGAAACATGGAAATATAGAATCAAAGAAGATAACATGCATGTCATGCTTTTAATACATACCTTTGTTTTGATCTTCTTCTAAATGATGATAACTTTGAATGCTTGTAACTCCTCTAAGGTTCTCAACTTCCTTCTTGTCTTCCTTGAACTCCTCTTCCAACTCACTGATCTCTATCAACTTAGTGTATTCTCCTTGCCTTGATGAACCAACATCATCAACAAGAGAAGTGAATTCATTGAAGCTTGTATTATTATATCCAGGCCACATTTCTTGATAATTTGAGCTATTATTAATCAGTTCCTGAGAAGCTGAAGCTACTGATAAAAACTCTTGCAGGATATCAACTTCATTATTATTGCTTTGTTTAAACAATCCACAATGTAGAGCTTTCGACTCTGCGAGATCAACTTGTGGGAAATCCTCCACTTCCAATGGTGGCAAAGATAGTCTGTGTTGAAGCCTTGCACACTCTAATGCAACATCAACCTGCATGAAGAAAAATTCTTTATGACATAATTATATCAAACCATATATTTTATACTTATATATATATGTACATTCATACCTTGGATGGAAGAAAAGAGAAGCTTGAAGAGTTGTAAAATGGTGGTGAAGTGGTGGTGTTGAGTGCATCTTCAGAAAGATATTGCATCCATTTTGTTTCAGATGGAGGATTTAAATCAAAAAAGGAGGATTGAAAGAGGTCTGATGATGATGTTTCTTGTTGGAAAGTATATCCACAGCTCTCCAATTCATCTACTCTTCCATCAGAGGAGTGATCAACAGTAGTGGGTGAGTGATCACTTGCCATCCATTGCGAGTACTGTTGTTGTTCTCCATTATAAGGAGCACCATAGTGCTCTATGATCTTCGGACCCGGTGCACTCTTCTTGAATATTCGGCAGAGTGCATATGCATCCTAATAATTCAGACAAAAATATTACTATTATGAATTGGAAATTATATAATGCATGCATAGATAAGAAGTTAAGGAATAATTAATTATTTACTTGTAGACCGGAGGAAGTTTCGCATTCCTTTTCGTCGAGACGGTATTCATGCATTACCCAATCAGTGCGAGAACCATGAGGTGCTCGGCCTCGGTAATACACTAAGGTCTTCTTCATTCCGACTGCCCGCCTTTGCGAGCAAACTTTTCGGTCCTTCCCTGTTGCCTTCCAGTAACCAGCTTGAGTTGCACGGTTAGTCCTCGAACCGTTTGGATATTTTCGGTCTCTAGGACTGAAGAAATACCATTCCAAGTCCTTGCTTGGTAGGAAGGATTTCTCTATAAAATAGCAAAGAATGTTAATTAGTTATTAGCATGCAGTACTGAAGAAGTGGTAGTCATAAAAAATTGCAATTCTAAGGATTTCACTGTTAAATAGCTAGCAAAGAATGTAATTAGTTAGCATGAAGTGGTGAAAAAGTAGTAGTTGTTGTCAAGAATGCAATTAATTAATACTACTGCTTTGGAAAACAATTAAGAAAAGGATAATTACAGGAGCCCATATATACCCCTCAAAACCCTAGATATTGCCCCACAAGATGAAAAAGCAGCACATTCTGTGGAGCTCTTGTGATCTCTTTCTTGACTTGGTTCTCTCTTCTTTAGAAAATTGGGTTCTTTCACTCTCATGCAAAAAATTTTTGTTGTAAAGAAATCAAAAGCCAACATAGTTTACAGGCAAAAAAAGTGAAAGAAGAAGGCACTTGAATCCAGTAAAGTTCTTTGGAAGGATTTCTAAGAATCTTATCATATTAAAAGAACACAAACCCTAAAACAAACCTTTAACTTTTTTTTTTCTTTTTTTCTTTTTTTCTTTTTTTTATTTAAGTTCATAGTTTCCCATTGCTAGCTTCAAAGGACCTCATGAAAGAGTGATGTTTTCCAACATGATTGGATGACTTACATGTTCATCAACACTTTCATGTACTTCCTCTATAATAAAAGTTTCTTTTTTATATCTTCAGTTTCAAGGATAAGAACAACAACAACAACAACAACACAATAATAAGAAGAGGAAGATGATGATGATGATGATGATGATGATGATTCAATATATTATTAATTATTACTATTGATATGGGGAAGAGTAAAACAAGTTTGAGTAGGCATCACTTCAATCAAAACTGAGGAATCTTAAGCAATGGATGAAGTGCAACACAAGGTATAATCTTGAAATCAAAACTAAAACTCAAACAATTAAAACAAGCTTAAATAAAAATTAAAAACTTCTTTAAATACCTGGTAAATCCCAAGGCTCACATTTGTAAAGATCAACCTCAGGGATGATCTCCAACTCAATCTTCCTTCCATTTATCTTCCTTTTCAGGTAATAAGCTACAAGTTCCTCATCGGTGGGATGAAATCGAAAACCCGGAGGCAAACTCACTGGTGCCATCTCCTATCTATTTATCTATATATATAGAAAGAGAGGAAAAACACTAAATTGGAATTGAAAAAGGCCTTTCTTTTCCAATTGAAAAACAAGGAATTCAGGCCTCAGTGATCACCAGAGCTATATATACATACACTCAGACACACAACCCTGTAACACCATATTCAATCAATAAGAAAACAAGTTTAATAAAAAATAAGAATAAATATATTAGAGAGAAAGAAAGAGAGGAACCTTGAGAAAGAGATGAAGGGATGAAGAGATGAAGAGAAGAAGAGAAGGATAAAGGAAGGGGGAGGTTGGCAAACAATAAGACCCTCAAGCTTTATAGTGAGGGATTGATGTGTTTCTCCATGGAGATTCTCATAGACGTTCTTCAGAAGCTCTCTTTATCTTTATTATTATTAATATTATTAATATTATTTTATTAATATTTTTTTTTATCTTTATTGTTTTTTTAATGTGTCTTTATTTTATTTTTGTCTTTATACCACCGGCTTGGAAATATCCGAAACTTCAGTTCTTGTCTTTTTGTCCAAATGGGGGTACGTGACGTGTCGTGATTTTATTGGGTGAGGACAGTGAAGAGAGTGGGCCCATGGGCCGATGTCTAGTCAGCCCGGACGCGAAAGCCCGCCAAAGGTTGTGTGTGCGGAATTTTGGCGGCTTTGACGGGCTGGGGATGACGTCATGTTCACACTATACGACAAAAAAGTAACAAGACAATCGCCGATCTTTTCAATTCATCGCCGTCTACAGCGCCTGTTAACTACCGACTACGGTTACTTGCTTTGCTGTTACTTAACGGATTCAACGGTTAACTAACTGTCAGCTTAGAAATATAAAATTTAAAAAAATATGAAGAAATAAATAAATGTATCAATAATTGAATTGCATGTCTTGTGTTCTCCTTTGTCATGATTTTAAAAAAATAATTTGAAATAAATTAAAGTGATAGTATTAACCTTTAAAATTTATATACTCAAATTAATAGTTACAACTTACAAGTATATATTAATAAATAAGCTACAAATTTTCATTAATGTTAAAAAAGAGTTGAATCCTTGACCTTACATTTGTAAAATAAATGAATTGCCACTCTTGTATTATAAAGGTGGTTGTATATCAAACTAATAAAGCGAAATCAAAATAAATGTCTAATGTT
>NW_024088404.1:0-941 GCF_009730915.1 Dioscorea cayenensis subsp. rotundata
CAAGGATTCCTCCATCCCAAGAGTAGGATACGCCTCGATCGAAGCTCCCCTACCAACCTTCCTAATGGAATCACGATGTGCGAGCCATAGAACCTCTCCAAAACCTTTGGCCACTACCCCTGAAACTCTTAGCCAAGCCTCTCACAAGTCATGTGAAATAGGTGGAGAGAAAAGAATACACCTGAGTTGAACCTCTAGCATTTAAATAGGGCCTGAATCGGCAACTCCATCGTGTGGATGTAGGTTAGACGCGGCAGTCAGCGGAATTTCATTACCATGGTGATATTCCTCTGACATCATGCTGGAATTTCCAGCACGGGTGTGGATAATTTCACACGCCTCGCAGGATTCTCTATTTCTCTGATTTCTGGCCTACTTCAAATGTTTGTCTGCTAGCAGAGCACTGTTACAATATCGTGCCACATTGTTCGCCATGCCTTCGACTCGAATAACTTCCCACTCCAAAACTACTCAACGCACTTGCAAACGGGCACACCCTTCATCGTCAGAATCACTTGCTTCGGAATGATATATATGTTGGTGTTCTTGTTCCTTGTATGCATAAGACGGAATGCTCTCGAGTGACGCGCTTTGTGCCCCCTCCAAATTGATGTACTCCAATCGAATGCGTAGGAGGTTGGAACACACTCTAGCATCTCACACTCTGCCTTATGTCTTCGCTTGATCCTTAGAAAGATCTCCCCAAAATAGGTGCATTATGATCCACATTGGCCTATTTCCTTCATACTTAGCCTCACAACTCTACTCCGCGTAAAAGTAACATAAAAACACACATATTAATGTAAAACCCGAGAAAAGTAATGCTCAATATAAGGAATGAATTCACGCATTCATATCGCACAAGCACTTATCATTCGCCTACCCACACAATCGTGTATTTTATTATTTCAACAACCCGCACTTATGTATACACACACAAA
>NW_024088405.1:0-23092 GCF_009730915.1 Dioscorea cayenensis subsp. rotundata
GCGGAAGTGATACATTCTCCGGGAAAATTAAGGATGTAAGGCTCATGTCTGGCCAGACGGGTATCAAAAGCTGCACCTCGTCCACGGCCTCTAAAAGCCATTAGTACCAAACAATCCTCTGCCACTCAGCTCATGGCATATTATTACCCTGCCTATTATCAACTAACAGAAGTTCCATCATTTTATCCTTTTTTTTTCTGAGTCCCTTTGCTTACCCTTGAAATGGTACAGCCAAAAAACTGTCGATCAACGCCAAAGTTATTTTTATAGCTCACCGCAACACAAAATAAAAAATTCATAAATGCCTGCACTCATGAGGAAATCTAGTTTACTGAAAACACAAAGTTTTAGTTTGGTAACTTCTTTAATCAAAGCAGTCAAAAGCTATCAGGTATGCATAATAAGAAGCAACAATCTGCCCATCCAATCATACATGCTATATCTATGGAACACAATCTCAAATAAAAATGTCAAATTATGTTTCCCTAAATATAATGACCTTTTGGTTGCTGCCCTATGGCAATGGCAGTGGCAGTGGCAGTGGCAGTGGCAGCGGCAGCGGCTATAGAAGAGGGAGAGTGCTTTAGATTCTTACAGTTGCAGATATCAAAAAGGGGCTAGTTAAATAGTACATCTGAAAGGGGCATATGATAATAACTAATAGTGCCAGTGGCAACTGCTATAGAAGAGAGAGAGTGCTTTAGATTCTTACAGTTGCAGATATCAAAAAGGGGCTAGTTAAATAGTACATCTGAAAGGGGCATATGAGAATAACTAATAGTGCCATACCAGTTACTTAGGAAAATATGGATTTGAGTGGATGTATTAGCATGTGTTTACCTTAGTTTTGTTTATATTATGCTAGTTTTTGAGTTTTTATAGAATAAGAATTTTTTTGTTTAAAAAAAGGCAACTAAAAATGGCCTCACTTGTAAAGTCAAATAGAGCAAAAAATTATAATTTCAAATTTTGTATGTCTAAATCTCTTCTAATTGCAAGACACGCGAGCCAAAACCACTTAAAATAAAGCAAAGCCAAAGCCAAAGGAAAAGGAAAAGGCACAATTTATGTTTTTAATTTAAAAGTATTTTAAAAAGGTCACATTTACATATTTCAGGAAGAAAAAAACAAGTAAAACATTATGTTATCAGGCTTGCTTGTTTAACATTCCCCAACAATTACACAGAATGTGTTGAAAATGATATAGCATTCAATATTTGGAAATGAGAACAACAACAAGTATGATGCTAAGTTTTGTAAGAGTTATGTATCAATATCCTAAATTTACGAATGATAACTGAGCAACTTAAATCATGGCACTATTTCAAGTAAACATCGATACTAAATTCAATTATGTACTGAAAATAATATTACCAACGCTGTTAAATCATATCAAGATCCAGGTGAATATATGGTTTGCGAACTCTAGCTAAGTAGAAAGAGAAATTATAAGGTTTGTTATAAGCCCAAGTGCTTTTTTGTGAACCCTAGCTAAGTAGAAAGAGAAATTATAACACCACATGAGAAAAATCAATGCAAGTATGAGGAGAAGCCAAACTAAAACAACATTAAGACAGAGGAACCCCAACACTAACACGAGAGAGAAAAATACTATAAATCACACTCTTTTAAGAATCAAAATACAGTGGAATATCGTTTACAAGAAAGTTGCAGGAGCTCAAAATAATGTGAGCAAACAGGAACCCAATTCTGAAATAAAAGTTTGGTGATAAACCAATGCTCGTGGAGAAAGTTAAACCAAGGGAACTGAAAAACTCAACACTAGGAATAATGAAAAAAAAGTTAAAGAATCACTCTCTGAAGAACCAAGACGCATAAGGGTGATCATAAAGAAATAAATAAAAATTCATCAGATCTTTGGAACATTAGACGAAGAAAATAAAAAGAAATATTTGAGTGTTAATGGTGATTACCAGCATAAAAATAGAAAACCCCTCATCATATCACACACAAAATAATATCAACGAAACCAATATAAACAACTAAAACAAACCAACATTGACACAGATGTAGAAAAAACTCAACTCTACAAACTTTGAAAAAAGAGAGTTAAAAATATCTTTTTTAAGAACAAAGATGCAGCGAAAAATAAAAAAAACAAACATATAAACAGAAGAAGGTTGCTGGCATTGGAGCATAAGATGAAGAAAGCAAACATATTTGGTTGTTAATGGTGATTACCAGCATAAAAATAGAAAACCCTACAATTTCTCACATTGCATTGATGACAAAACCCATATCTCATCAGGCATGTGAGGAAATCAGCAAAACCAATATCAACAAATAGCTAGGAACCGCGAAACTCAATCATACATACAATGAAAAGAAATTATCCAAAAATCATTCTTGCAAATACTAAGATGCAATGAAACTTGAAAACATAGATGAAAAAGATACTCACAGACATCGAAAGGAGGGATGATTGCGGGCAAGAAACCATCGAACTGAGTAGTCCCTAAAAGAGGCGCCTTTGGCTGCTTCTTGTTTTTATGAATAAGAAGGTTGCGAATGATTGGAAGGTCAAGGTGTCAACCAGGCCTTTCCGGCCCGTGGCACAATACGGGCCTTACCCGGTACGAGTGCCAAGCCAGGCACAGCATGGACCGCCGTAGCAGGTTTGGCCCGCCATCCTCATGCTATCTTATTTACTCTCCCCCTTTCATATTAATTATGACTATTATTAAAGTTTTTAAAATTTAAAAAAAATATTTTATGAGAAGACATTTATATATTTATTATAGTTATTTACTTCTGAGGTAAATTAAGGTTGCGTTTGGATTACCATAATGTAATGAGAAGGAATGAAGTAATGAAGAGGGGGAAAATGAATGGGTAAGGGATAATAATGACAAAAAGGTGTTTGGTTGAAGAGATAATTCATTGGGAATGAGAAAAAAAATAGTATTGTGCTAAGATTACTTTTTTACCCCTGTATAAAGAAATGTTTTTTTTATAAGTAATTATTATTTATAAAATAATAAAAACATAAATATTTATTATTATTATTATTTATTAATATTTAATTAGAAATTAATTTCAAATAATTTTTAATTACATCCGTACTTAAACTTTTTTTAATTAATTTTTAATAATATTTATTTCAATAATTATTATTTATAAAATAATTTAAAAATAAATATTTGTTTTATTATTATTAATTAATTTTTAATTAGAAATAAATTTCAAATAATTATTAATTTTTTATATGTGTCTTTTTTATGTTTCAGAAGGGCATAATGGTAATTTTGAAGTGGGAATGGTTCATTACCCCATGGGGGTTAATGGTGACCCACATAGGATAATGATTACCTTTTAAAAAATGCATCCAAACGGGAGCATGGGAATGTGTAACCATCCAAACACTATATAAGAGTCTGTTTGGATCTGGTAATGAAGCCCTAAGTATGGGCTTTATTATCCCCACCCATTCAAACCCATGTTTGGATAGCTCCAACTATTGACAGAATCCCAAGGAGAAGGCCATGTGATGGCCTTGTTGAAGCTTTTGCCATTACATTGAAAATTGGGGGTAATGCTTGGATTGAGGTGGAGTTTGTCAATTTTGCCCTTCATGCTTTATCATCTAATCTCCTCTTTGGCTTTATCCCTCCTCAACTCGGCCGTCGGGCCTACCTCAACATCATCGACCTCTACTCCAACCTCCTCACTGGCCCCATCCCTGACCAACTCAGTCTCCTTGTCCGCCTCTTTGCCTTCAACATTTCCAACAACCGTCTCCAAGGGCCCATCCCTTCTCTCCTCTCCAACCGCAGTGGTTCCTTGCCCCGTTTCAATGGCAGCTCTTTCCTCGGAAACCACATCCTTTACGGTTTCCCTTTGCCGCCCTTGCTGAGCTTGGATCTCAACTTCACCGCTGTTTGCATTTGTCTCCTGGTCACTGAGAAGGAAGGTAAGATCTCTCATCTCATGCCTGCGTATTTATTTCCATCCTTTCTTCCCCAAAAATCTCATCTTTCTTCTTCTTATTCTCCACCGCTAACAATTTCTATTTTAATTTATCTTTTTTGGTTTTAAAACAAGCTTCTTATTAATGCATATGTATACCAACTACGATGAAATTTTATCTAGTTGCTTGGTTTGTGATTTTCAGAGCTTCTTATTGAGTTATTGTTCTTTGATTTATATTTCCTTTTTTTCCTTTTTTTTTAATATTCATATTCTTGTTTTTTAGAAGCCAACCTAACAAACGGTCATTGGAGAAAAGAGGCACCAGAGAAGAAGCAGATCTGGTTGAAAAAGTTTAGGTATGTGCTCTTTATCCATTTTAATCTCATCGTCTCATATTTTCTCTTTTTTTCCCTTATCTTTTTTTTTGTGGTGATTTTGTATTTTTTTTTTCATGTTATTCACATTATTCATGTTTGTATCTTTTCTGGATTGCTGAAAAAGATATGTATGTTTGTTGAGATTTTGTGCTTGGTTGTTCATCCAAGAAAAAGATAATATATAACAAAATACTTGATGGACAATTAAGTTTATCAATGAAAATATTAATTACATTAACTAATAAGATCAATATGTTATATTTTCCTACCGAATGTCATGATTACCTCATTTGCAATAAAACGGAGCAATATACGAAATAATATGGTCCAACATGAGATTGAGACGACATCTGTTAGGCGCCATAAATAATATGAAAATAGAACAACTTTTCCATAATACCTTTGCTCTTTCCATTAAATTACTCATGACACGTGTCAAAAATGCAATGATGGACTACAAAAACTACACATATTGAATTTCACCAAGTTTTCTCTTTTACTTCCATTAATACATAAATTTTTAAATAAATAAAAAAATAAATTGAAAAAGAATTTTCAAAATTGACAAATAATTTAAAAAAAAAAATCCAAGTGTGATGGTTTAATAGGGAGGAATGGAGTAAATAAATTTTAGATTTTATTAAACTATATTAAATAAAACAATTAATTTAAAATTTGAAATTACATGTTCAAGACTTTACACATCAACGTTCCATTTGTGGAAGCTCTTGCTCAGATGCTGAGGTATGCCAAATTTTTGAAGGAACTGCTCACAAATAAGAGGAAATTGGAAGATGCATCATTAGTAACACTTAGTGAGGAGTGTTAAGCATTGATCACTAACTCACTTCCCAAGAAGGAAAAAGATCCCGGGGGATTCAACATCCCTTGCACAATTGGGGACTCATTGATGAAAAGACACTTGCTGATTTGGGGGCTTGGGCTTGGGGAGCCGAAGTCCACTCCTATGATGCTACAACTGGCTGATAGGTCCATCAGTCAACCATGTGGAATCATTGAAGATGTTTTAGTAAAGGTGGACAAATTTATTTTTTCAGTGGATTTTGTCATTCTAGATGTTGATGACAAGGTTGAGGTGCCACTAATTCTGGGCAGACTATTCTTGGCCACATCCAAGGCCCTCATTGATGTCAAGGATGGTCGAATGACACTTCGAGTGGGGGAAGATGAAGTGATATTCAAACTCCATAATTCTATGCGACACACGATGGATTTTGAAGATACTTGTTATTATGTGGATGCTATTGATGATTTGGTTTTTAATTATGTGCAGGACATGTTCATGAAGGATAAGTTATTTGAGCTTCTTGACGACAACCATCTTGAAGATGAGGTCATGGAAGAGGGAGTAGAGGAATTACAATAACCTAGATGTGGCGAGGGTGGAGGCAACCATACTCCCCGAGCCGCCATTGAAGAAAATCTCCCGAGCAACTCGTTGGTGGAAGAAGGTGATCAACAAAAAGAAAAGGCTACCCATCTCATTACCCACTCCTAATCATCCAAATTCGTGGACCTTTGGTGAGATCAATTTGATTAATTCATTATTGTCATATTCATGCTTATGCATTTTCAGGTGGTGATCGCGAGGCCTTGATGTCACAAGCCTCCTTGGTAGCGCAATAGGTATGTTAAGCTAGTGACGTTAAACAAATGCTTCTTAGGAGGCAACCCAAGTTGTTGTGTGGATTTTTGTTGTTCGTGTTTTCTTTTGTTGTCATTTTTTTCTTTTTATTTGATTTTTCCTTATCATCACCTTTGATACGGTTTATCTTATTGTTGGACTCTCTTTGTGTGTTTCCGTATTGTTGTGGGAGTTGGTATTTTCACTGATTGATCTCGTGTGGTTTGTTTGTTCGATTTTGAGAAGGAGAACTCTTGCCCTGGACTTTTTCAGGGCAAGCACTAGCGTGCTATGGGCCTTAACACGATGGGCATGATCTGTGCATGCTTGTGCTCCCCTCCTTATTGGTTTCAGTCTCTTTCCTGAGATTTTCCGGGGGAGGCTCGTGGTGAGAGCATGAATGTGCCAGGAGGGCAAGCACGGACATCATACACTTAGCATGATCGTGTCCTTCTCCTTTAAGGTTTTTAGACTTTTTCCTGAGAGAATCAGGGAGAGGAATACGCCATTCACACGATCGTGCTTGCCTCAAATTCAAACCCTAACCCTGGTACCCGGAACATGCACGTATCTTGTGCGTGCTTAGTCGCGACTGTTCGTCCCATTTTCTCAGCCGTTCTTCTCTTTCTCTTCGATTATTTGTTTTCATGAGTTCTATCTTGTTTCTTGCTGCATCTTGATCATGTTCAATCGCCGTTTTACTCGTCCACTTCGGTAAGTCCTTAGCATTACTTTTGGGTTTTATTCGGAGGTTTTATCACCCTAATTTTTGTTTTTCGGATGCCCCCGGGCTCACCATGAACAATGTCTGAGGTTTCTTTCCAAATTTTTGATGGATTTTTGGTATCGTTACTTTGCACCTCCCTGCGGGTATGATGACTATTTTGGAACACGATCGTGTTTCAAACCCTTGCACAATCGTGTCCCCTCATTTGTGAAGGTGAAGGGAGTGGTGCATAATTGTGCCCTCTGGTAGGACACACTTTTCGTGCGCCTTACACGATCGTGCTCCGTCTGTTTTCCCTTTTTTTTCTTGTACTAATTGCACTCCTTTCTTTTGCAGATCATGCCGAGGAAACACATTGCAGTCAGGCCATCCAAGTGACCCCGATTTAAGGCATCCATACAGACACTGATTACACACCCCGTCGCCGCTTTGGCGAGTCACAAGAGATTGATTGGGATGTTCTCTGAGAGATGGGACTTGAGGAGGAATTTAAGAGGTTATTGAGTGTCGGGGCATGGCGACAATTATTCCAGATCACAGATAACACGTATAAACAGTTGGCCCTTAAAGTGTTGGCTACATTTGAGTTGTTCCATGGCACCATTGCATTCCGTCGAGCCAATTTCATATAGTACCAAGTCTACGGTGCATTATAGCGGATGAGTCTGACGGAGTTCTCAGTCCGATTGAGACTATATGATACGGAGTTCACTTGACCTCCTGCCTATGACGAGTTGTTGATCTCCCAGCTGGCTGGGGATTTTGTGGAGGAGGTATGGCGATGACTGAGCACTGTATCTGTTTATGACCCTCGTCGAACCAAGGCCACCACACTCCGCTCTCCGGCACTTTGGTACATTCATTATATCCTCAGTCATACTCTCACTGGATGCGGCGACAGTACTGGGGTAGTCAGTCGTCGTGATTTCGACTTCTTACTAAGCATGGTAGATGGATTTCACTTGCATTTAGGCTATGAGGTGGCAGTTTCTATTGCACATCAGGGGACTGATCCCCGCATTGGAGCCCTGTTCGTCGGCCCTTACATCACTTGTGTTATCAGGCATATTGGCCTACTTCAGGGGATCGATCACATGAGGATTGTAGGGGGTTTGCAGCGATGTCCTTGGAGACTTTGAGGTTGATGGGGATGCTCCAGCGTGTTTATATTGCTAGGGGAGTTGAGTATAGGGATGGCAACGGATCGGGTCGGGTGCGAGTATTACCATACCCGTACTCGTACCCGATACCCCACTAGTATACCCGAACCCGAACCCAAACCCGACGGGTTTTAAAAACCCAAACCCACACCCGCACCCGACAGGTAATTGGGTACCCGCGGGTATACCCGCCCCCGGCCCAATATTAAAAAAATTAATAAAAAATATATTATTTTTTTATATAACTCAAAATTAACTATAATTTTTTTATAAAATAAAAATAAGAATTATAAAAATTACAAGACCAAACAAAGAGGAAAAAAATAAAAAAACCCTCAATTGTTAAGTTGTAGAACATATTAGTATATATATATATTATATAAATATTTTTAGTAATTTTTAATTTCAGTCGGGGTTCGGGTTGAGTGCGGGTCGGGTATTAGAATTCCCATACCCGCACCCTTTGCACCCGTTTCATACAAGTCAGGTTTTACCCGAACCCGACCCGAAACCCGGTCAAATCAGGTTTTACCCGTCAAACTCGGGTCGGGTTGGGTCGGGTATGGGTATTATTGCCATCTCTAGTTGAGTATCAAGTTTGGCAGTTTACTATATTGACTGCAGCTCCTGATGTGCCCACGGCAGGTGATGACACTCCTGCCCCGTCCAACCTGATACCGCTTTACGCCCGAGATCCAGATCACCTCCTCGCGCCTCAGACCATATCACTTGCTCTACAGTTGCATTCCAGTAACTGCAAAGGGATGTTACTTGGATCGCTGAGCATCTAGGTGTGAGACTTTCCCCCGAGCGCCCCATTCGTTATATCGGGGTCGACACTTCTGATTTGGAGGAGACTCAGGAGGATTCTACTGAATCGGGGAATGATTCTAGGGCCGAGAGTGCACCTTTCGGATTTCATCAGTTCAGCCGCAGTCTTTCCTTTACTTTTCATTTCTTGCTTGTGTTTTTTTTATTGTATTTCTTTGTTGTCAGTTAGTAAGGGGAGTTCCTAGCTAGCTACATTTTGGTTTGTTTATCTTTCTATTGCTATTGTTGTAACCCTTTTTAGTTTCTCTTATATTTTTATATTTTTCGTATTTTTTTGGAGCTTTACTTGTGTCTTCCATTACTTTTCGGGGATTGTGTGGATGCTTGGAGTTGAATAACACACACGTTGAGAGCGGCAACATCACTCTTCGTGTTCTTTAAAGTCCTTTCAACCCCCTCTATCTTTTATTGTCTCAATTTTTTGTTTTTCCATGTTAATCATTTTTTTACGTTGAGGACAATATACCATTCAAGTATGGGGGAGGGTTGCATGCTTGTTTTGCTAAAGATGAGTGTTTGACTGATGATGGTCTATGATCAATTACACTTAGAGCTTCTTAAACTTAGGGAAGCACTTGCGTGTTAGTTAATTATTTGAGATCTATATTGTATTCTCACTCTTACTTCGAAGACTCAAGTTTATCACTCAACCCTAATTGTGGAGCCTCATGTTGTTAGGATGAAAATCATTTGTCTAGTTTTTTTTTAAAAAAATGGAAAGTCGGATTCCCTGTGGGATGTCCTACCGGTTCTTTGTAAATACTTTGTGAAAAGATGGTAGAAAGAGTTATCACCCTAGAAGAGTGAAAGCTTCTCTTGAGTAGTCGAATTTTGGGCATTACAAGTGTACATTTGATGACCTAGTGGGACAGAAAGCTACCTCTAGGGTGTATGAAACTACTACCCATTGTGAATAGTCAATTTTAGGTTTAATTTTGCTAGGTTGAATCCTGAAAACTGTGAGGCACTCAATTTAGGGTTTGCACACACACAAGTCCCTTGAAATAAAAAGTGTGGCCATTGGTGAGTATTCTTCTTGTTTCTAACCCTTGTTGCTTTCCCATTGTTTAAGAAGTTTGTGTTTTCACGAGATCAAAGGTGATGCACTCATCTTTCCTTTCATTGAGTGATGTGAGATT
Source organism: Dioscorea cayenensis subsp. rotundata (assembly GCF_009730915.1). Lineage (NCBI taxonomy): Eukaryota > Viridiplantae > Streptophyta > Magnoliopsida > Dioscoreales > Dioscoreaceae > Dioscorea > Dioscorea cayenensis. The sequence continues at coordinate 9,810 of NW_024088405.1, forward strand.
GCTTGAGGACAAGCAATAATTCAAGTGTTAGGGGTATTTGATTAGTGCAATTCATATCATGTTTTCTTACTCTCAATTCATGCTTTTTGCTTGCCTTTTTGGCATATCTTTGTATACATTCGGTGCTATTCAGGGGTATGCTTGTTAATGATGCGAGGAATTGAGGGAGCTCGATTCATTTAGGAGTGAATCTTGTCACCCGAAAGAGAAAATGGAAGAATTGCTAAGTGTTCAAGCTCAGCACGGGCAGGGCACAATCATACTCTGTCCCCCTGAATCTCCCAGCCTTGTGCGGATCAAGTGAGGGAAGCTGCACCAGGGCAAAACACGGTTGAAGCACGCTCGTGTCCCTTCCCTCGAATATCTCGAGTGGAGTTGTTGTTCTACTTGAGGGAAACACGTGCTGGGAGGCTCCTAGTAAGATCATGTTCATGGAAGCACACGTCAAGTACGACCGCGCTTCCTCCCACTAAAAATCTCAGGCGAACACTTCACTCAAAAACAGTCCATGGAAACACAGTCTAAACACCATCGTGCTTAAACTGTGTCGAGCTCGAAGATAACCCTTTCTAACTCCAGTTTTTAGGGTTTACCCTCATCTTTGTTTGGGGATTGAACTCTCCACCGGGAGGACTTTGAAGAGGCCGAAGATCAGGCTTTACCACACATCCTAAGGGGATCAAAGAAGAGTTGGAGACACAAGAGAAGTGGGGTTAAGCATACGGAGCTCGGTGAGGAAGATCATCTTGAGGAGAAGGAAGTCATGTCTTCTCTCTTTAGTTCTGCATCTTTGTTTTCCTCGTTGTACCCATCCATGAGGGGCTAACCGTCCATGGTGCCCCAAGATGTTGAACTATGATGTTTTGTATACTTTGACTACTTGATTGTTAATGATTACAGAGTTCTTTTGGTTTCTTGTGTTTAATCTTGTGTTTGCATATTTTAATGGTTTGAATTGCACAGCTTCTTTGGTAATCTAGTTATCTTGGTATAACTTGGTGCATTTGAGAACTATAGTTGCAACATTGCTTTAGGGCGCACACTTGAACCATAGAATGTACTTGGTAAACATTATAATCAAGCCAGCATACTATAACTCATACGAATTATCCCGGGGCATTGCTTTTTTGTTGTTGAAAACACAATCCTAATCCCCCGATCACTATCATCATTCACTCTTCCATTATTAGTTCTTAATTCAATCTTTCACCAATCTTTGTTTAATTGAACAACAGTAGATAGAGTAGTACTTTAAGTCCAGTCCCTGAGGTTCGACAACCCTATCCCTCACGGGGTACCACTTACTACTTGTGTGAGACCTGTGCACTTGCGGTAATATTAGATTGCTTTGAAATCTAGACTAAATAATGTAAGATGGGCATAATGTCAATTTTTTTCCACTTACCATTTAAATCCAATAAAATTACAGAATTTTTTTTTAAAAAAAATTTAAAAACTTTTTTTTTCCTTCCACACATCTTTTATATGAAGATTTCCACACATCTTATATGTGAAGATATATTTATAGAAATATCTACTATTTCTTTTTTGAAAATATTAAATTGAAAACAAAATTATATTTATTTAAAATAATAAAATTTTATTTAATTAATATTAATAAAATTAAATCATTTTTTTAAATAATAAGTATGAAAATCAGATTCTGGATGATAATATAAGACTTCATAATCGAAGAACAACATTTTCTAATCAAGTAGAAAATACTAGAAATTTGGCATTGATCACAAGTACAAAAAGTATTATAAGCTAATTACACAAAAAGGAGCTGAATAAAATGATGAAAAGAGGAATAAAATGCATGCTTAATCCCTTTGATTATCGGATAAGAGAGGAGGAAACAAACTCTTTATTCATAACCAGTTGCTTAATAAACACAAACACTAACACAGAACGAGGAACCAAATATCATTTACTAATTATTTAAAAAAAAAAAGAACAGAAACTCCATCATAAACTCAAAAACCTGCAGAATTTACTTTCTGTAGCATCATGTAAACAAGATTAAAGCTATCATTCAATAACCAATCAAGCATGAAAACTTGAGGAATATAAATATATATATATATATATATATATAATTACAAAGGTGTTTGTGAAAGGAAAAAGAAAAAGAAAAGGTTCTTTCCATCATGCATCAAAACATAAAAACTCATCAAGTTCTTCACACCAACATTGAGTTGTAACAATAATAATGAACTTCCAATGAAGCCAAAACTCAAAAAGAAACCAATGAACTTTTGATTGGAAAAGAAACTCAAACTGATAATGGAAGAGTGAATGATGATAGTGATCGGGGGATTAGGATTGTGTTTTCAACAACAAAAAAGCAATGCCCCGGGATAATTCGTATGAGTTATAGTATGCTGGCTTGATTATAATGTTTACCAAGTACATTCTGTGGTTCAAGTGTGCGCCCTAAAGCAATGTTGCAACTATAGTTCTCAAATGCACCAAGTTATACCAAGATAACTAGATTACCAAAGAAGCTGTGCAATTCAAACCATTAAAATATGCAAACACAAGATTAAACACAAGAAACCAAAAGAACTCTGTAATCATTAACAATCAAGTAGTCAAAGTATACAAAACATCATAGTTCAACATCTTGGGGCACCATGGACGGTTAGCCCCTCATGGATGGGTACAACGAGGAAAACAAAGATGCAGAACTAAAGAGAGAAGACATGACTTCCTTCTCCTCAAGATGATCTTCCTCACCGAGCTCCGTATGCTTAACCCCACTTCTCTTGTGTCTCCAACTCTTCTTTGATCCCCTTAGGATGTGTGGTAAAGCCTGATCTTCGGCCTCTTCAAAGTCCTCCCGGTGGAGAGTTCAATCCCCAAACAAAGATGAGGGTAAACCCTAAAAACTGGAGTTAGAAAGGGTTATCTTCGAGCTCGACACAGTTTAAGCACGATGGTGTTTAGACTGTGTTTCCATGGACTGTTTTTGAGTGAAGTGTTCGCCTGAGATTTTTAGTGGGAGGAAGCGCGGTCGTACTTGACGTGTGCTTCCATGAACATGATCTTACTAGGAGCCTCCGGCACGTGTTTCCCCTGTTAAGTAGAACAACAACTCCAGCCTGAGATATTCAGGGGAAGGGACACGAGCGTGCTTCAACCGTGTTTTGCCCTGGTGCAGCTTCCCTCACTTGATCCGCACAAGGCTGGGAGATTCAGGGGGACAGAGTATGATTGTGCCCTGCCCGTGCTGAGCTTGAACACTTAGCAATTCTTCCATTTTCTCTCTTTCGGTGACAAGATTCACTCCTAAATGAATCGAGCTCCTCAATTCCTGCATCATTAACAAGCATACCCCGAATAGCACCGAATGTATACAAAGATATGCCAAAAGGCAAGCAAAAGCATGAATTGAGAGTAAGAAAACATGATATGAATTGCACTAATCAAATACCCCAACACTTGAATTATTGCTTGTCCTCAAGCAATCTCACATCACTCAATGAAAGGAAAGATGAGTGCATCACCTTTGATCTCAGGAAAACACAAACTTCTTAAACAATGGGAAAGCAACAAGGGTTAGAAACAAGAAGAATACTCACTCAATGGCCACACTTTTATTTCAAGGGACTTGTGTGTGTGCAAACCCTAAATTGAGTGCCTCACAGTTTTCAGGATTCAACCTAGCAAAATTAAACCTAAAATTGACTATTCACAATGGGTAGTAGTTTCATACACCCTAGAGGTAGCTTTCTGTCCCACTAGGTCATCAAATGTACACTTGTAATGCCCAAAATTCGACTACTCAAGAGAAGCTTTCACTCTTCTAGGGTGATAACTCTTTCTACCATCTTTTCACAAAGTATTTACAAAGAACCGGTAGGACATCCCACAGGGAATCCGACTTTCCATTTTTTTAAAAAAAAACTAGACAAATGATTTTCATCCTAACAACATGAGGCTCCACAATTAGGGTTGAGTGATAAACTTGAGTCTTCGAAGTAAGAGTGAGAATACAATATAGATCTCAAATAATTAACTAACACGCAAGTGCTTCCCTAAGTTTAAGAAGCTCTAAGTGTAATTGATCATAGACCATCATCAGTCAAACACTCATCTTTAGCAAAACAAGCATGCAACCCTCCCCCATACTTGAATGGTATATTGTCCTCAACGTAAAAATGATTAACATGGAAAACAAAATTGAGACAATAAAAGATAGAGGGGGTTGAAAGGACTTTAAAGAACACGAAGAGTGATGTTGCCGCTCTCAACGTGTGTGTTATTCAACTCCAAGCATCCACACAATCCCTGAAAGTAATGGAAGACACAAGTAAAGCTCCAAAAATACGAAAATATAAAATATAAGAGAAACTAAAAAGGGTTACAACAATAGCAATAGAAAGATAAACAAACCAAAATGTAGCTAGCTAGGAACTCCCCTTACTAACTGACAACAAAGAAATACAATAAAAAAAACACAAGCAAGAAATGAAAAGTAAAGGAAAGACTGCGGCTGAACTGATGAAATCCGAAAGGTGCACTCTCGGCCCTAGAATCATTCCCCGATTCAGTAGAATCCTCCTGAGTCTCCTCCAAATCAGAAGTGTCGACCCCGATATAACGAATGGGGCGCTCGGGGGAAAGTCTCACACCCTAGATGCTCAGCGATCCAGTAACATCCCTTTGCGATTCTTTGGAATGCAAGCTAGAAAGCAAGTGATATGGTGCAGGCGCGAGGTGATCTGGATCTCGGGAGTAAGCGGTGTCGAGGTTGGGCCAGGGCGGGGAGTGTCATCACCTGCCGTGGGCACATCAGGAGCTGCAGTCAATATAGTAAACTGCCAAACTTGATACTCAACTAGAGATGGCAATAATACCCATACCCGACCCAACCCGACCCGAGTTTGACGGGTAAAACCTGATTTGACCGGGTTTCGGGTCGGGTTCGGGTAAAACCTGACTTGTATGAAACGGGTGCGGGTGCGGGTGCGGGTATGGGAATTCTAATACCCGACCCGTACCCGAACCCGAACCTGACCAGAAATTAAAATTACTAAAATATTTATATAATATATATATATACTAATATGTTCTACAACTTAACAATTGAGGGTTTTTTATTTTTCCTCTTTGTTTGGTCTTGTAATTTTATAATTCTTATTTTATTTTATAAAAAATTATAGTTAATTTTGAGTTATTTTTTTTTATAAAAATAATATATTTTTTATTAATTTTTTTAATATTGGGGTGAGGGCGGGTATACCGCATGGGTACCCATTACACGTCGAGTGCTGGGTGTGGGTTTGGGTTTTTAAAACCCGTCGGGTTTGAGGTTCGGGTTCGGGTATACTAGTGGGGTATCGAGTGCAGATACGGGTATGGTAATACTACGCCCCGACCCGATCCGTTGCCATCCCTATACTCAACTCCCTAGCAATATAAACAGCTGGAGCATCCCCATCAACCTCAAAGTCTCCAAGGACATCGCTGCAAACCCCCTACAATCCTCATGTGATCGATCCCCTGAAGTAGGCCAATATGCACGATAACACAAGTGATGTAAGGGCCGGCGAAACGGGGGCTCCAATCGCGAGGATCGGTCCCACGATGTGCAATAGAAAGCTGCCACCTCATAGCCTAAATGCAAGTGAAATCCATCTACCATGCTTAGTAAAGAGTCGAAATCACGACGAGTGACTACCCCAGTACTGTCGCCGCATCCAGTGAGAGTATGAGTGAGGATATAATGAATGTACCAAAGTGCCGGGAGGCGGAGTGTGGTGGCCTTGGTTCGGCGAGGGTCATAAGCAGATCTGAGTGCTTTCGATCATCGCCATACCTCCTCCACAAAATCCCCAGCCAGCTGGGAGATCAACAACTCGTCATAGGCAGGAGGTCAAGTGAACTCCGTATCATATAGTCTCAATCGGACTGAGAACTCCGTCAGACTCATCCGCTATAATGCACCGTAGACTTGGTACTATATGAAATTGGCTCGACGGAATGCAATGGTGCCATGGAACAACTCAAATGTAGCCAACACTTTAAGGAGCCAGCTGTTTATCACGTGTTATACGTGATGCGGAATAATTGTCGCCATGCCCCGACACTCAATAACCTCTTAAATTCCTCCTCAAGTCCCATCTCTCAGAGAACATCCCAATCAATCTCTTGTGACTGCCAAAGCGGCGGCAGGGGTGTATGTCGATGTATGCGTATGGATGCCTTAAATCGGGGTCACTTGGATGGCCTGACTGCAATGTGTTTCCTCGGCATGATCTGCAAAAGAAAGGAGTGCAATTAGTACAAGAAAAAAAAGGGAAAACAGACGGAGCACGATCGTGTAAGGCGCACGAAAAGTGTGTCCTACCAGAGGGCACAATTATGCACCACTCCCTTCACCTTCACAAATGAGGGGACACGATTGTGCAAGGGTTTGAAACACGATCGTGTTCCAAAATAGTCATCATACCCGCAGGGAGGTGCAAAGTAACGATACCAAAAATCCATCAAAAATTTGGAAAGAAACCTCAGACATTGTTCATGGTGAGCCCGGGGGCATCCGAAAAACAAAAATTAGGGTGATAAAACCTCCGAATAAAACCCAAAAGTAATGCTAAGGACTTACCGAAGTGGACGAGTAAAACGGCGATTGAACATGATCAAGATGCAGCAAGAAACAAGATAGAACTCATGAAAACAAATAATCGAGAGAAGAGAAGAGCGAGTGAGAAAATGGGGATGACGAGTCAGCGACTAAGCACGCACAAGATACGTGCATGTTCGAGTACGAGGGTTAGGGTTTGAATTTGAGGCAAGCACGATCGTGTGAATGGCGTATTCCTCTCCCTGATTCTCTCAGGAAAAAGTCTAAAAACCTTAAAGGAGAAGGACACGATCATGCTAAGTGTATGATGTCCGTGCTTGCCCTCCTGGCACATTCATGCTCTCACCACGAGCCTCCCCCGGAAAATCTCAGGAAAGAGGCGGGAAACCAATAAGGAGGGAGCACAAGCATGCATGGATCATGCCCATCGTGTTAAGGCCCATAGCACGCTAGTGCTTGCCCACGAAAAAAGTCCAGGGCAAGAGTTCTCCTTCTCAAAATCGAACAAACAAACCACACGAGATCAATCAGTGAAAATACCAACTCCCACAACAATACGGAAACACACAAAGAGAGTCCAACAATAAGATAAACCGTATCAAAGGTGATGATAAGGAAAATCAAATAAAAGAAAAATGACAACAAAAGAAAACACGAACAACAAAAATCCACACAACAACTTGGGTTGCCTCCTAAGAAGCATTTGTTTAACGTCACTAGCTTAACATACCTATTGCGCGCTCAAGGAGGCTTGTGACATCAAGGCCTCGCATCACCACCTGAAATGCATAAGCATGAATATGACAATAATGAATTAATCAAATTGATCTCACCAAAGGTCCACGAATTTGGATGATTAGGAGTGGGTAATGAGATGGGTAGCCTTTTCTTTTTGTTGATCACCTTCTTCCACCAACGAGTTGCTCGGGAGATTTTCTTCAATGGCGGCTCGGGGAGTATGGTTGCCTCCACCCTCGCCACATCTAGGTTATTGTAATTCCTCTACTCCCTCTTCCATGACCTCATCTTCAAGATGGTTGTCGTCAAGAAGCTCAAATAACTTATCCTTCATGAACATGTCCTGCACATAATTAAAAACCAAATCATCAATAGCATCCACATAATAACAAGTATCTTCAAAATCCATCGTGTGTCGCATAGAATTATGGAGTTTGAATATCACTTCATCTTCCCCACTCGAAGTGTCATTCGACCATCCTTGACATCAATGAGGGGCCTTGGATGTGGCCAAGAATAGTACGCCCGAATTGAGTGGCACCTCAACCTTGTCATCAACATCTAGAATGACAAAATCCACTGAAAAAAATAAATTTGTCCACCTTTACTAAAAACATCTTCAATGATTCCACATGGTTGGTGATGGACCTATCGGCCCGGTTAGCAGCATCATAGGGAGTGGACTTGACTCCCCAAGCCCAAGCCCCCAAATCGAGCAAGTGTCTTTTTCATCAATGAGTCCCCCAATTGTGCAAGGGATGTTGAATCCCCGGGATCTTTTTTCCTTCTTGGGAAGTGAGTTAGTGATCAATGCTTAACACTCCTCACTAAGTGTTACTAATGATGCATCTTCAATTTCCTCTTATTTGTGAGCGAGTTCCTTCAAAAAAATTTGGCATACCTCGACATCCCGAGCAAGAGCTTCCACAAATGGAGCGTTGATGTGTAAAGTCTTGAACATGTAATTTCAAATTTTAAATTAATTGTTTTATTTAATATAGTTTAATAAAATCTAAAATTTATTTACTCCATTCCTCCCTATTAAACCATCACACTTGGATTTTTTTTTTTAAATTATTTGTCAATTTTGAAAATTCTTTTTCAATTTATTTTTTTATTTATTTAAAAATTTATGTATTAATGGAAGTAAAAGAGAAAACTTGGTGAAATTCAATATGTGTAGTTTTTGTAGTCCATCATTGCATTTTTGACACGTGTCATGAGTAATTTAATGGAAAGAGCAAAGGTATTATGGAAAAGTTGTTCTATTTTCATATTATTTATGGCGCCTAACAGATGTCGTCTCAATCTCATGTTGGACCATATTATTTCGTATATTGCTCCGTTTTATTGCAAATGAGGTAATCATGACATTCGGTAGGAAAATATAACATATTGATCTTATTAGTTAATGTAATTAATATTTTCATTGATAAACTTAATTGTCCATCAAGTATTTTGTTATATATTATCTTTTTCTTGGATGAACAACCAAGCACAAAATCTCAACAAACATACATATCTTTTTCAGCAATCCAGAAAAGATACAAACATGAATAATGTGAATAACATGAAAAAAAAAATACAAAATCACCACAAAAAAAAAGATAAGGGAAAAAAAGAGAAAATATGAGACGATGAGATTAAAATGGATAAAGAGCACATACCTAAACTTTTTCAACCAGATCTGCTTCTTCTCTGGTGCCTCTTTTCTCCAATGACCGTTTGTTAGGTTGGCTTCTAAAAAACAAGAATATGAATATTAAAAAAGGAAAAAAAGGAAATATAAATCAAAGAACAATAACTCAATAAGAAGCTCTGAAAATCACAAACCAAGCAACTAGATAAAATTTCATCGTAGTTGGTATACATATGCATTAATAAGAAGCTTGTTTTAAAACCAAAAAAGATAAATTAAAATAGAAATTGTTAGCGGTGGAGAATAAGAAGAAGAAAGATGAGATTTTTGGGGAAGAAAGGATGGAAATAAATACGCAGGCATGAGATGAGAGATCTTACCTTCCTTCTCGGTGACCGAGGAGACAAATGCAAAGCAGCGGTGAAGTTGAGATCCAAGCTCGAGCAAAGAGGCGGCAAAAGGGAAACCGTAAAGGATGTGGTTTCGAGGAAAGAGCTGCCATTGAAGCAGGGGCAAGGAACCACTGCGGTTGGAGAGGAGAGAAGGGATGGGCCCTTGGAGACAGTTGTTGGAAATGTTGAAGGCAAAGAGGCGGACAAGGAGGCTGAGTTGAGTCAGGGGATGGGGCCGGTGAGGGAGGTTGGAGTAGAGGTCGATGATGTTGAGGTAGGCCCGACGGCCAGAGTTGAGGAGGGATAAAGCCAAAGAGGAGATTAGATGATAAAGCATGAAGGGGCAAAATTGACAAAACTCCACCTCAATCCAAGCATTACCCCCAATTTTCAATGTAATGGCAAAAGCTTCAACAAGGCCATCACATGGCCTTCTCCTTGGGATTCTGTCAATAGTTGGAGCTATCCAAACATGGGTTTGAATGGGTGGGGATAATAAAGCCCATACTTAGGGCTTCGTTACGAGATCAAGCAGAGACTCTTATATAGTGTTTGGATGGTTACACATTCCCATGCTCCCGTTTGGATGCATTTTTTAAAAGGTAATCATTATCCTATGTGGGTCACCATTAACCCCCATGGGGTAATGAACCATTCCCACTTCAAAATTACCATTATGCCCTTCTGAAACATAAAAAAGACACATATAAAAAATTAATAATTATTTGAAATTTATTTCTAATTAAAAATTAATTAATAATAATAAAACAAATATTTATTTTTAAATTATTTTATAAATAATAATTATTGAAATAAATATTATTAAAAATTAATTAAAAAAAGTTTAAGTACGGATGTAATTAAAAATTATTTGAAATTAATTTCTAATTAAATATTAATAAATAATAATAATAATAAATATTTATGTTTTTATTATTTTATAAATAATAATTACTTATAAAAAAAACATTTCTTTATACAGGGGTAAAAAAGTAATCTTAGCACAATACTATTTTTTTTCTCATTCCCAATGAATTATCTCTTCAACCAAACACCTTTTTGTCATTATTATCCCTTACCCATTCATTTTCCCCCTCTTCATTACTTCATTCCTTCTCATTACATTATGGTAATCAAGCATGCAACCTTAATTTACCTCGAGTAAATAACTATAATAAATATATAAATGTCTTCTCATAAAAATATTTTTAAATTTTAAAAACTTTAATAATAGTCATAATTAATATGAAAGGGGAGAGTAAATAAGATAGCATGAGGATGGCGGGCCCAAACACCTTTACTGACGGTCCATCTTTGTGCACAGCACTTTTCGTCTGGGAGTAAGGCCCGTGTGTGCCACGGGCGGAAGGCACTGGTTGACACCTTGACCTTCAATCATTCGCAACCTTCTTATTCATAAAAAAACAAGAAGCAGCCAAAAGGCGCCTCTTTTTAGGGACTACTCGGTTCGATGGTTTCTTGCCCTAATCATCCCTCCTTTTCGATGTCGTGAGTATCTTTTTCATCTATGTTTTCAAGTTTCATTGCATCTTAGTATTTGCAAGAATGATTTTTGGATAATTTCTTTTCATTGTATGTATGATTGAGTTTCGCGGTTCCTAGCTATTTGTTGATATTGGTTTCTTTGATTTCCTCACATGCACGATGAGATATGGGTTTTGTCATCAATGCAATGTGAGAAATTGTAGGAGTTTTTCTATTTTTATGCTTTGGTAATCACCATTAACAACCAAATATGTTTGCTTTCTTCATCTTATGCTCAATGCCGCAACCTTCTTACATTTTATATGTTTGTTTTTTTTATTTTTCGCTGCATCTTTGTTCTTAAAAAAGATATTTTTAACTCTCTTTTTTCAAAGTTTGTAGAGTTGAGTTTTTTCTACATCTGTGTCAATGTTGGTTTGTTTTAGTTGTTTATATTGGTTTCGTTGATATTATTTTGTGTGTGATATGATGAGGGGTTTTCTATTTTTATGCTGGTAATCACCATTAACACTCAAATATTTCTTTTTATTTTCTTCGTCTAATGTTCCAGTACTGATGAATTTTATTTATTTCTTTATGATCACCCTTGCGTCTTGGTTCTTCAGAGAGTGATTCTTTAACTTTTTTTTCATTATTCCTAGTGTTGAGTTTTTCAGTTCCCTTGGTTTAACTTTCTCCACGAGCATTGGTTTATCACCAAACTTTTATTTCAGAATTGGGTTCCTGTTTGCTCACATTATTTTGAGCTCCTGCAACTTTCTTGTAAACGATATTCCACTGTATTTTGATTCTTAAAAGAGTGTGATTTATAGTATTTTTCTCTCTCGTGTTAGTGTTGGGGTTCCTCTGTCTTAATGTTGTTTTAGTTTGGCTTCTCCTCATACTTGCATTGATTTTTCTCATGTGGTGTTATAATTTCTCTTTCTACTTAGCTAGGGTTCACAAAAAAGCACTTGGGCTTATAACAAACCTTATAATTTCTCTTTCTACTTAGCTAGAGTTCGCAAACCATATATTCACCTGGATCTTGATATGATTTAACAGCGTTGGTAATATTATTTTCAGTACATAATTGAATTTAGTATCGATGTTTACTTGAAATAGTGCCATGATTTAAGTTGCTCAGTTATCATTCGTAAATTTAGGATATTGATACATAACTCTTACAAAACTTAGCATCATACTTGTTGTTGTTCTCATTTCCAAATATTGAATGCTATATCATTTTCAACACATTCTGTGTAATTGTTGGGGAATGTTAAACAAGCAAGCCTGATAACATAATGTTTTACTTGTTTTTTTCTTCCTGAAATATGTAAATGTGACCTTTTTAAAATACTTTTAAATTAAAAACATAAATTGTGCCTTTTCCTTTTCCTTTGGCTTTGGCTTTGCTTTATTTTAAGTGGTTTTGGCTCGCGTGTCTTGCAATTAGAAGAGATTTAGACATACAAAATTTGAAATTATAATTTTTTGCTCTATTTGACTTTACAAGTGAGGCCATTTTAGTTGCCTTTTTAAACAAAATTCTTATTCTATAAAACTCAAAACTAGCATAATATAAACAAAACTAAGGTAAACACATGCTAATACATCCACTCAAATCCATATTTTCCTAAGTAACTGGTATGGCACTATTAGTTATTCTCATATGCCCCTTTCAGATGTACTATTTAACTAGCCCCTTTTTGATATCTGCAACTGTAAGAATCTAAAGCACTCTCTCTCTTCTATAGCAGGTTTGCTACTTGGCACTATTAGTTATTATCATATGCCCCTTTCGGATGTACTATTTAACTAGCCCCTTTTTGATATCTGCATAGCTGTAAGAATCTAAAAGCACTCTCCCTCTTCTATAGCCGATGCCGCTGCCACTGCCTGCCACTGCCACTGCCATTGCCATAGGGCAGCAACCAAAAGGTCATTATATTTAGGGAAACATAATTTGACATTTTTATTTGAGATTGTGTTCCATAGATATAGCATGTATGATTGGATGGGCAGATTGTTGCTTCTTATTATGCATACCTGATAGCTTTTTGACTGCTTTGATTAAAGAAGTTACCAAACTAAAACTTTGTGTTTTCATTAAACTAGATTTCCTCATGAGTGCAGGCATTTATGAATTTTTTATTTTGTGTTGCGGTGAGCTATAAAAATAACTTTGGCGTTGATCGACAGTTTTTGGCTGTACCATTTTCAAAGGGGTAAGCAAAGGGACTCAGAGGATAAAATGATGGAACTTCTGTTAGTTGATAATAGGCAGGGGTAATAATATGCCATGAGCTGAGTGGCAGAGGATTGTTTTGGTACTAATGGCTTTTTAGAGGGCCGTGGACGAGGTGCAGCTTTTGATACCCGTCTGGCCAGACATGAGCCTTACATCCTTAATTTTCCCGGAGAATGTATCACTTCC
>NW_024088406.1:0-42387 GCF_009730915.1 Dioscorea cayenensis subsp. rotundata
ATATACTAATTATGTTACATTAAATGTCTACCAATTTAAGTGTTGTAACAATGATACATTCACTCTTAGTCGGACAAATTATATGTTGAAATTAAATCAATATCATAGTGTGCATAATGATTGTATGATCAAAGGGAATACTGTTTTATTGATCCTAAAACTGCATATATACATACGTAACATACATGTTCCAAGCACCTCAAAGTTATCGGCTATCTTCGAATACCGTCTTTTCAAAATTCCGGCCGCCCTTTCCACCACTTGTATGAGGTTCTTGATGAATTCGGATGATGATGATGACGAAGACGAAGATGGATGATGGCTGATAAGTCTCTGCATGCATGCAGCCTCTTTAGAGCTGTTCCCACCCATCAGCACAAGCTAAAAATTTAAACAGATTATCCGAATCCAAACACAATGGCCGGGCGCCTGTTTTATAGACATTCAAGCTTTTAAGCTAGATAAATTTTTCTGAAATTAAGTATCACATATGAGCTTTTGTGGTCAAGGTCTTATTCAACCATTAATTAGTGCAACCTACTGGGCAACCACTTTGGAAAAGAAACTAATAATAATTAAAATATATAGTCTATGTCGAACATTAGGAGCTAAAAAAATTGTATTTGGACTCTGTAAATTGTGGGAGAACTTCTCAAAAGAAAAATATTTGGAAAAATACCATAGATTGGCATAGAGGGTGCATGGCCTTTTTTTGGCTAGACCCCACCAAATCTGTCAAATTAAGTAACAACTCGTAATTAACCGGGCCTAGATTCGGGTTGAGTTTTTCTCAATCTATGACCAATTGGTCGATCCACCGTGTCACTCGGTCTTAGTCTATCAGGATGGGCCCGGTCAACCTATCGGGTTGACTCTTTTTTTTTAATATATATATATATATTTTTTCTAAGAAAATTTCACTAACATAGGCTTTGACAAAAATGGAGCCCAACAATTCTTGAGAAGCTCTAACCAACTGAGCTATAAATTTTTGTGATCAAATCATTACCACATATCATTAAAACAATTCATTATTTAACATCAAAATTCTTTTATAAATATTATTCAAATCAATAGAATTTATATCAAATTATTTATATAAAAAGATATTATTATACAAATCAAAATAATTTCAATGTTGTGTAATGGTCTAAATCTTAATTGAAAACCATAATCCTTTCTACAATATTTTTATGTATTTTTAATGAAATTTTAAAAAATTTATTATTAACTTAAAGTTATAATATTATCCAATGTATTTAGTAATAAATAATTGATTTAAAATTTTGTTAAATTAATAAAAAACTTTTTACTCCAACATAATTAAAAAAATCTTTTAATTATAATTTTTTATAAATCTTCTTGTTAACAATATATTTTAATGAATGAAGACTAAATTATGACAAAAAAATATTCATCGTCACATAATGTTAAACAATGGTAAAAAATCATTATTATTTTATTTTTAATTATTATTTATATATTTAATTTTTTAAAAAGAAATAAATTTTATATATAATAATATTTCTTCAATTTCCACCGTCTCATGATTTTTTTAATCAAATCTATGATTTTTGATGAGATTTAAATTTCATCCTACATTAACGAATATAAGGTTTTGAAAATATTATCTAAACATTCAATAATAAGTATTTAACAAAAATAAATCAATAATAGTTAAATTTTTTAATTATTGCAATTTATTTGAAATTATCCTAAATATTTTTTGAATTTTTTAAAACCGTTATTATATTATTTTTTTAATTTATTATTTGTATATTTAATTGGTTTTTATAGAGAAATAAATTTCATATTTAATAAGATGTCTTCAATTTCCACCATCTCATGGTCCCGTTTAATCAAATTTATAATTCTTGAAGAGATTTAACTTTAATCTGACATTAACTAATATCAGGTCTTAAAAACATTATCAAAACACTCATATTTAACAAAAAAATAATAATAATATTAAAAGTTTTAATTATTGCGATTTATTTAAAACTATCCTAAATATTTTTTTATTTTTTTTAAAATTATTTTTTATTTTTTAAAAAATAATCAACAATAGTGACAAATATGATTTGAAGTCAAGAGCCAATTACCCTTATAATACCACCACTCTAGCCAATCCATCAATAAATTTAAGTTTGTTAAAATTGATTTACTAAAGATATAAACAATAAATAAATCTTATACTAAAATTTAGACCCTCATCGTCAGCTCCAAGGAAAATGCATAGCAATTGCCTATAAAAGCAATTGTACCGAAATGACCAACTTAACTTATTGTTATTCGTTTTTATATATTGTATTATATTTTAAATTATATTTATCAACTTATTTAAAAATTTATATAACCAGCGCGGGGCAACCCATGAACTAACGGGTTCCAACTTGGCACACCAATTTGGTAGTGTGCCTGGGGCGAGGTGCCTCGAGCGAGGTTTGGGTCACTGTAAGGTGACCCACAACCCGCCAAGTCGGATGGGCCACCCCGAACAGGTGGGTTGTCACTGATGCTGGGGGTGGTTTGGCCGACCTGTACTCTCTTGGTTGGCATACTTATATAAAAAAAAATCTTTTTTAAAACATATCTCAAATATATATGAAAGTTAGTCATCTATGAACGTTCTTAGATAACAAATCTTAAGGATCTCTATAGATCAACTATTGGATTCAAATTCATATCTGTATATTGCTATGAACAATGCTAGCAACAGTGTCATGTTGGAGTGTTGGATGAATAGAACTAAATAGTGATGCATTCACAGCCATTGGATCAACATCCAAACAGTACCATGTAATCTTGACCGCCCCCTAAAAAATTATAAACAAACAAATCCCACGCAACCTGTCACGCCCCGAACCTGGAGCAATGACAAACGGCCGCATACCTACAAGGTCGTGACCAAGTAGGCACGCAAGGCCTCAAAACCTGTCTCACACTAGATACAATAACCTCTAACAAAGATATTAACTTTCAAAAACAACATAGAGGCATAATGCCCGAAATACGACAAAAACAAATAACAAGTGTCTCACAAGACATTAAACATAAGACAAAAGTTCTAAGTTCACAACAAAAAAAGTTTATTAACTTGAAATATAACTAGGCAACGACTTGCTCAACGACCCCGCTAAAAGTCTGTCCCACCACCCAACCCCTACTCCCGATCCGAAGAGAGATAACAACTTAATGAGCTTGAGGCCCGTAGCAACCACTAAAAAAATATCGGGATCATAAAAATGTTCAATAATTTCTAAAAAGTATATATAATGTAACAAAGCGGAATAAACAACAAAAGTGAAATTCGGGGAATCAAAAAAATAAATCACATATGATTTCCTTTATCGAAAACAACAAGCATATATGTCCCCCAACAACTAATGCCAAAACAAAAATATCATAACTCATTTATTTAAACTCGATGACCGAGTCGGATTTGAACTCATAGGTTTACCCTCGGTGACCCGAGCCGAGAATATCGAAGCCGTTATTCTTCACCGAGCGGACGCAGGCGAAACTATAGTTTCTATGTCGAGTAATGTCGATCACCGCAGTGGGATGTTTAACCCCGATGCTGAGGTTATTACATGCAGCTTAATTGGGGACTACAAGTTTCTATAACAAAATATGTTGGGTCCAAAATCATTATCCACACAAAAGTACATGATCCCGTTTTTCTTACAAAAATTAAACCAATTATATCAACAATAACACACTTAAGAAAACAACAATAAATAACCAAGGTTAATATACATATTTATACACACATATATACATACAAATAACTTGGAATTCAAAAGAAATAACCTACTGAAACATAATATATAGAAATTTACTCAATATTGAATCATCAAACAATCCAGGAATATTTCACCTTTTTAAACAAATTCCAAAAAAAATAGAATAATACTGAGAATTAAACAAAAAATAAGTTTGAAATCAATGTTAGGAAAAAAAAATAATAATTTACTAATAAGATAGCCAAGTGACCAAACAATAGAAGAAATAATTTAATAAAAACAATTTAACAAGTGTCACAAATACATCATATATTAATATTTATAGGTGGTTTACTTACCTGACTAGCTAACACCAAAACTACAAGCACCACGAAATTAGGCTTCCACAGGACACCCTATATTTGAGAGTACATTCCAATGTATTAAAACGCTAAACATGCTACAAATACACATGAATATACAGTGGATCTAATTTCTACACTATCATAATACTTAATACATCTACATCTAACAATCTAATTTCTATAAACATATACATCCTTGAAGCAAAAAAAACAACATATAATATCAACATATAAACAATATATCTTTTAACACTGAACACAACATCATAACCCATACACTTAATATATATATTCATATATTATATGTGCTAAAATAATGGACGCCACAGCCTGCACACTAATTCCCAACAATGACAAACAAAATAAATAAACAAGTAAATAAAAAAAAATGGATTTGAAAGAATCAAGAAATATATATGTATGAATACATTTTCTAACTCAATGGACGCCACACACAATCAGCACATTAATTCAATGAATATATTTTCTAAATTAATGGACGCCACACACACAGCCAGAACATTAATTCAAAATAATAATAATAAAAATATAATGAAATTCAATAAAACTAAATCTAAAAGAAACATATATATATATATATATATATATATATATATATATATATATATATATATATATATATATATATATATATATATATATATATATATATATTGATTCTTCCCAAATCAAACTTGCAAATCAACGTTGATAATTCATTGTGCAATGGCTAGCATCAACATGAGATAACCAATCCACTAGGCATAAAATATAACCCTAATCAAGATCAATAAACGATGCCACGACAAGATCTAGGAAATAAAAATTCCACCACTTAACCCTAGATCTAGGAAAAGAACGCTTACCTCACAATGATGACAACACAACCCTCGATGCAGAGAGGGTCTATCTCCGTCCCTCGCCAAAGCACCACACACCAAACGAAAAGAGAAGAGGCAAGAGGCAAAGATCTCCTCTTTCTTGGTCTAAACGAAAATCAAAATCGGGAGAAACAAGAGGTGGTGGCTAGGGTTTGAAAACCTAATAAAATATAAAAGATTAAGAAAATAAAATTTAATAAAAAGGAAGGTTTCTATTCCTCTTCGTAACTATGATCATGCATGCAAAAAAATTAAATGAATTAAATATATTTTATTTTTTTCCTTATTAGCTACATATAAGTTTTTAATCTTTTGTTTTTAATTTTTGTATATTTAATTATTTTAATTTGGTTTGTTGTAAGATTTTTGATGGTATTGTTGGTAATTTTTAATAGTCTTTGATATTTATCATTGTTTTTCTAAATACATTTATTTTTCCCTTATTGTCATATATAAGTTTTTGTTCATTTTTGTTTTGATGGTTGCATATTTAATTATTTTATTTTGGTTTGTTGTAGGATTTTGATGGTATTGCTTGTAATTTTTTAATGGTCTTTGATATATATCATTGTTTTTAGTGGAAATTGCCAAAAAAACCCTTTAAGTTTGTAAAATTGCCAAAAACACCCCGTTAGTTTTGCAATCCCCAAAAACCCCCTCCTTTTTAAAAGTCTATGTTTTTCAAAACCCCAAACCACAGTAGCGGATGTGAGCGGGTGAGTTTTCAAAATTTTTGGACTGAAAATGCCCTTGCATGGGGAGTCGTGAGCTGCGACCATCTCGTCGATTTGAGAGGAAGTGGGCGGTTTTTCCGTAGGGTAACCCAGAGATGAATTTATTGGGCAGTTTAATTGCTTTTTCTCAACTCACGTCTTGACTTTTCCATTTCAGTGTCTCCGAAGTTGTCTCTACGTCGAGCCTCTGTAATTGGCATTTCATCGACTTTTTCCCTTTCCACCGGTATCTCGAAGGAGAGAGTCCCCAGCATAACTAGTTTGGCATTTCATCGAGTTTGCTAATCTAAGGTATGAGTATGGTTTTATGTTAAGCGATACATTACAAAGAAAGATTTTTCGGTTTTGTTTTGTGCTCCTATTTTTGTTGGAAGATATTGAAGTCTGCGAGAGGATTTCTCATTGGGGGTTTTGTTAGTCTGCAGGGAGATTTCTCAGCTAGGGTTTTGTTTTGTTTTGCATTTTCAGTATGTATACACTACTCGAAATAGTTTTTCGATTATTATGATTTGTGTAATATTTATAATGTACATTTCCGTTCGTTTGATATAGTTGAGTTTCTACAAATGAGGTTGACGTTTAAGAAATGAGATGTTACTGGGTTTAACATTTGTTGTCTCTGTTTAAGTATTCTCGTCTACATTTTAACAAAATGGGTCTCTGTTTAACATTTTTATATCTCTGTTTAATAAGCGAGAGTTTACTGTTTAAAACCTTATATTTCCGCTTAAAACTTTTGTCAATCTGCGTATTGAATGTGTTGTTATTGTTGCGAGGCTTGTGATTATGGCGGTCAACCTGAGTTAATGGGCGTTGCTATTTGACGCCGGTTGTGGAGACCTTAGTTTGAATTGAAAGTTAACATGACCCTCGACACTTTGGAAGATTATTCGAAGGACACCGTTTTACGTTAATCTGAGTGGAAGCCATATACCAAGAGAGGGCCTTCTTGATTCTCTTTTGCAAAGGTACGATGGTCGCACCAATAAATTCAGGATCGGGGAAAGCCTGCTCGAGTTTGAGACCTCGAGATGTGGCCCTCGTTCTGTCAGTACTGCGTTGCGATGGCGAGCGATGGTCTTCGAAGAAGAAAACCCGTGTCGTCAAGGGCGGTATCTATCAAAGACCCTACGAGAGACGCAGAGACTCCATCAAGAGCACTCACAGTGCAACTTGTTCGACGGAGGGAGAAGAAGATAATTTTGTCAAACTCACGATGGTGTACCTCGTGGGGATAGTCCTCTTCCCAAATACATCATGCTCGGTTCGAATCTGGATCGTTGATTACGTCGATGATCTACCGACCATGGAGCGATCACGCATGGGTGCGAGCGACGTAAAGTGGCTTATGGAGGATATTCCACAAGCGTCACTGAGTGCAGAGATAGATCTTGCCGGGAAGAAGACCAACACGAGTAGCATTAAGGGTTGCTCGGTCGCGCTTAACGTCCCGGTTTTTACTGAGTGTCGAGACGGGGAAGAAAGTCCGTTTGGCAAGATCCCAAGGATCTCGTGCTACGGTGAAAGTACTTACAGGAAGCAAGCGGCGGTAGAAAGCGAGCTTGTCATCGCTCGATGGAAAAGAGGTAATAAATCATGGACAATGTCTAACATAAGTCTTTAATGTTTAAACATTTTTATTCTACTGTTTAACTTTAGTATTTACCGTTTTAAAACTTATTCATAATGGTTTAAATATTTTTGTTCTCCGTTTAATTATATTCTATAACGTTTAAATATATAAACACTGCTGTTTAAATATAGTTTTTATAGTTTTAAAATGAATGATCTCGTTGAAATTGTTTGGTTTACATATGTTAGTTTCGACATGGTTCCTGAATCGTCAAGAAGAAATATTTGTTGGGGCCAACCGACGGATGGATGCCATTGCTCCCGAACCACTTGCTCGAAGCGGGATGAGAGGGCGGCCTCATCGTGCGCTGCCGACGCCGTTCTCCTACTTCCACCCACCACGCCGCACAGTTCCTCGAGCCGAGAAGCCCTCCCTACCCCGTGATTGCAACAACCCCTACAACGACAACGACGGTCCCTCGACCATGGCGGCCCTCCGACTCGCGAGCAGTCCTACCGGTGACATTGGGCGAAGATGTCACCGCAACTCTTATGCGGGCATGCGGATATTGACGACCGAGGTTTCCTCGGCTTGTCGCCGTGTGAGGCGGCTGGAAGGGACGTTACGATCGGCTGCGCCATCCTCGAAAGAATCAAGCACCGGGATGAACGAGGCGTCGGAATTTGACGAGCGAGCGACATCATCGGAAGGTCATTCAAAGGCGGCCACATTCGAAGAGACTTTGCGAAAAAGAGGAGAACATATCGCCTCGTCTCCACCGCCGGTCGACGATGAAACAATAGCAACACCATCGGCGGCTGATGCTGTTACTGAGTCTGTCGCCGTTGATGACATGGACATGACGGTGGAGGACATCGTAGATAATGTGGCCGTTCTGCGGTTGAGAAAGGTCGTTGACTCTCTCTCGATGAAATCGCTCGACCCGGTGGAACGGGCTGCCGAGATGCGGCATCAAAGATGGACACAATCCACGAAGATCAAGAACAAGTTAAGGGTGTGTCTCCCAATGATCTTTCGTTGTCATGACCACGGTTGAGAAGATCGTCGAATCCGTTGCGGTGGCCGTGGGCCGGCGATGTACCAGACCAAGCCGGGACACAATCCCACAACAAGAACAACCATGTAAGGATGTGTTCGCGATTGATCGCTGTCGCCATCGTCCCCCGCATCGAAGGAAGATCTTGATGAAGACCCGACCGAAAGCAGCGAGGAGAGATGATCAAGGCCAATCAAAAATTGGACGGGACGGCTCGGAAAGCTTTTTATTCGAAGAAGAAGAAATGGGTTGGCTCGAGTCGTCTTTAACAAATACTGAGCGAGGAGTTGATGAGGATCTTCCTCAACCGCTCTCATGGACCAGGTAAGTGTAACGCTTTTTATGTTATTGTTTAAAGGGTTTCTTATAGTGTTTAACTATTTCCTAATAGTGTTTAATACCTTTATGTTATCATTTAAGTTTTTCTACTTATCGTTTAATTATATATAATATCATGCAACAATTGATAATATCATTTAAATACTTACAATATGGTCTTATTATATACAGTTATCGTTTAACCTCAAAGACCTGCATCGTGTGGAAGAATGACTCATCGACTCACACTGACATGATTATACATCGCTTGAGGGGAAGGAGATGGTCATCGATGATGTGATGGGACGCTTTTCGTATGCATCATACAAAAGTCGCTGAGCAAAGAGCCATATCCTTACAAGAGGCGCCTCCATCACCGGACAGCTTCTGCTGTTTATGTCAAAGCAGACGACGCACATGACACAATTATAGCTATGATCGGGGATGCTCATGCGCAACCCTGCATGAAGTTCAAAATTATCATCCTCCCGATAATCATGAATGGCCACTTCCATGTCGTCGTCACGGACGATGATAAACAAAAAAATCTGGGCGTTATTCTTCATGTCCAAGGGTTACGATAAGGGACCGCGTTGGACATGGTAAGTTCTTTAATTATGTCCGATTAATATCCGTTTGGTATTTAAATCGGTATTCTAATCTCGACTTGCATATCTCGGCGGTGAATCTATTCGACCTTTGTGTCGATATGGAGTTCATGCAGTCGTGCGACATAGTACCCGCTCGTGCAGACCACGAAACCCCACGCCAAAAACAAGGAAGCGTCGATTGCGCCGTCTACGTCATGCGGTTTATCGAGCAATTACTGTGGGGTGAGAAGTTACGGCTACCGCAGACAGACGTTCCTTACCTCAGATTACGGTATGTTACCCGCATACTTAAGGAGGGGAGGGCAGCCGGCGTCCATGACAAAGGGGGGTCGTCACAAGCGGGTTAAATTTTGTTTTTGAATAACATGTCCTGTATATCTGACTGTCAATTTTTTCAAATGTAAATCTGGACAAATTCAATTCATTGTTTTCGTGTTCGAAGAACATGACTTGTATATCTTAATGTAAATTTTGTTTGTTTTGAATTGTAAAGCAGGTTAAATTCCATTCGGTTTTATTTCATTGTTTAATTTACGTTGTAATTGTGTACATTTCACTTTCATTGTTTAAATATACTATATATCGTTTAAACATCAGTTTTAAATATTTCAAAATACGGTGTACCCGTTTAAAATAACACTGTCTCTGTTTAAATAAATGCACTCATTGTTTAAACATCAGTTGAAATATTTCAAATTACACTGTATCCGTTTAAAATAACAATGTCTCTGTGTAAATACATTCAATTCGTTGTAAAGAGTAAGAGTTTAAATGTGGAAAGGTTCCCATCAATACACAATGTTTCCCTGTCATCGTCGGTTTATTAACAATGCCTAGTCGGCGTGCGTTTCATTGCAAGATCGTCGATTGTGACCGGATCCTTGGCGGTAGCCGCAATGTAACTCGCGGACATCAAACGCTGCGACTCGATCCTCTTTTCGTCTAGGCCGCCCGGTGCCTTCTAATCGCAGTGATCGCAAACGAAGCTCACCATTTCCGTCTCGAAGGCTGTCCATCGTCGGGTATGGGGAATATAGCTTCCTTGTACGCCCGGTTTGTAATTGTCGACGGTGAAGTACCCGCTAATAAATCGATGTATGTTGGTGTGCATGTCGCATTATTCGCTGCGCAAAGTATGTTTGCAAGGGATACCATAAACTTGCCACCTTCGACATGAACAAGTTCGATGGTGAGATCCACGAGAGTTCTTTGCATTGGTCGATCACTCGTAACGATCATCGACACAACGACCAACACGAAGACTTCGGTCATCCTCAACAATGATCTCTAACTCGAGATGTATGTCGGGCATAAGTAGCTCTCCCATTTGGTCGCTTGCTCACGCCGGTTACATAACATGCGCATCAACTTGAACCCGGCAAATAATGTTAAACAAAGACAGTGATGGTTAAATAATTCGTCAACATGTTTAAACATTATTGTAATTATTTAAACGAAATGATTAATATTTAAATAATTCATCAACTTGAACATGCGCATCAACTTGAACCTGCACAACATACAACATTAAAAAAAGGTTAAACAACACACATTCATGAAAACGACTATTGGGCGATGTGTCATGGTCGGACTTAAACGAAGATACTGATAGTTAAACACAGAACGTAATAGTTGTACACTGACGTAATGTTCTTAAATGGTAACAGAAAGTCTCAAGTGATAAATATCAACCCCGTCTTAAAGGATGTTTCCTGATCTTCCTCCTCTAGAGAATCCTCCGCAATCACGAAATACGTGAAAAATTTCTTTTCTTACCCAAGTCGAAATGCTCGCTAATTGCTTGCCCGTCATCCACAGTCGAAGAATCCTCCGCATTCGAGGGCAGTATGAGAGCATTTCGACTAAGCGTGAAAAAGATAGTTTAACTTGTTGCGTGATTGCGGCTAAATGATTCTCAAGATAAGGAAGAAGGTTCACGAAACATCCTTTCAGATAGAGTGGTTGTCCATGGGAAGAGGAGGACGAGGAGGAGGAGGAGGAGGAGGATGATGAGGACGACGAGGAGTGGTTGTCCATCGGGAGGGTTCTTTCTGGTTATTTATGGTGTGAATTCCACAAGCAGGCTGACTCTTCATATCCGAGAAAAAAAGTTAAACGCATACGATGGCTGACATTGACTGATGAGAACGAACGGGTGTTCGGAAAATTATGTTACCGTGCATAAATTTTCATAAATTTTAATGCCGTCATTAATTCTTATGCACGGGATACCATAACTTGCCACACGCCACGTGCCACCCTGCCGAGCAATTCGGATCAAAGCGAAAAGATCACCGCTTTTACTGCGAGACTTTGAGAATTTACACGTTAATATGAATAGTTATACATGTAAAGACAACGTTAAAGCGGAGATGGGAAGTATTACACGGATATGATAATTATTAAACATGTTAGTAAAATATTTAAACGTTAAACCAAGCGGGAAAAGCCCTTCAAAAAGGTTGAACATGATGTGATTTTGGCGCTTTCCTTTCCCACCATTTTCAGGCCAAAAATGGGATTTCACAACATGGACCCATTTGAAGTGAACGGTAGGGGGTAAAAGGGAAGTTAAACACTAACGGAAGGGTCGTCCGGGTGTGCAAAAAGTAGGAGGGGGTTTTTGGGAAGTTTTGAAAATTACGAGGGGTGAACAGTAATTTTCCCTTGTTTTTAATCTTTACAAGTTATTACTAGCTTGCAAGTCCTTTTAGCTATTGTTGTGTAAACAATTTTAATTTCTATTTTATATAATTTGTAGGTACCTGATGCTTCTAGTGCTCAACAAACACCGCGTGGGAATAATTATTCTCATGAATCAAGTCATCAAGCAAATCCAAATGCATCAAGTAAGCTCTTATTGTCTCCAAATGAAAAGAAGGCATGACATGTTGTATATTATTTTACTTATAGTTTTTTTTTTATATATTATTTAGCTTATTATTTTAAGTTTTTATATTAGTGTTTTATTGTTGCATACATTTATTAATTGTAATTGTTTTTTAAAATGGTTCTTGTAGGTAATGCCGTTTAGAAGATGACATCGGTTCTACTTGGGAAAATACTTATCGCTTTATTTGGTTGTTAGACATTAAATGAAAGTAGTTTTTCTTTGTGTTAGATTTGGAATTGAGGCAAGAACTCTTGGTCGTAAAGATTGAATGGTAGTTTATTTTTGGACATGTACTTTTTAAATATATGTTTGTGGTGATGTATTAGTTTTTCCTTTTAATTTTTAGTGGAATGTTTTTTGTGTTTTTTAATGGCATTGATTGTTTTAATTTATTGTAAATTAATTTAATTGTGTATGAGTTATTAAACTATTCATAATATATTTCCAAGGGTAATAATAAGAGTTTTATTGACAGATTAATTATTAATATAAAAAGTTTTACCGACGGTATAGTAGTTGCTAAAGCTAAACATGTCTTTTTGAATATACATCTATAGCAACGGATGTTGTAGTCATTGATAAATCAAATGGATTTATTCCAACAAATGTTGTAACCGTTGGTATAGGTCTATGCTTATGAGATTTTTATTGATGGTAAAAAATGTTGGAATATACATTTTATCATTGGTATAAGGTAAATAAATATGAGATGCTTTACCAACGGTGAGACTAATAGTTATAGTTATATTCCATTGGTAAATCCCATGAACCTTTTCCAATAGAAGCTATAACCATTGGTATAGATGTATGTGCACAAGACTTTTACTAATTATAAAAAAATTGTTGGAATAAGTGTTTTTATTGTTGGTATATGGTAAGCAATCTGACGGTGCTATCTCAACAGTATGACCAATAGTTACAATCATATTCCGTCGGTAAAACTAATAAATCTATTCCAACAAACGCTATATCCGTTGGTATAGGTCTATACCTACAAGGCTTTTACCGACGGTAAAATAAGTGTTGGAATAGATATTTTTACCGTTGTTATAGGGTTTTGGTACCTTTACCAACGGATTTTTGACTTTTACCAATGTATTTTACACCGTCACTATATGGCAATTTATTTGTAGTGTGGTATACACAAGGCTATAATTATAGCCCACAATGTATAGTTGTGGCAAGCATGGCTAATTAAATTGCTTTTCAAAACTCTTTACAAATTACAGGAAACAAGGATAGAAACCATCAGACATTTTGTCAATCTCAGTAGGTAGCTTAAACTGCAACTAAAAGAAAATCAAGGGCAAGAAATAAATTCGTCAAACATGACTTCCTAACATTCATCTGACTACTATGATGTCTGCAAGATAACATGATATGTGATATATATATATATATATATATATATATATATATATATATATATATATATATATATCATATTTCATGTAAAAATCAAGAATATACGCCTTTCGAGCTGTCCTCTTTGATGATTACTCTGTGAGATTATTCCATGCGGAGGGCAATCAAGTTTGTTAACCTGCTGTAAAAAATTATCATCAGGCTGTAATACACTAAAAATTTACACTCATCATGCTTTCTGCATCTTAATGCACACATACAAAAACATATAGAATCTAGGAACTTTCGTGATCAATGTGTTAAGGATGAGTTTTTTTTTTTATGTAAAAATTTTACAACTTGATCCTAGATCTGAGGAGAATGTTTATCTCAACAATAAAAGTGAATCAACCCTGGATGACGAGACCCTTCTCCCCTCTTTGCCGCCGATACCACCCACAAATAGGGAGAGAAAAAACAGAGGCTAGGTCTCTCTTTTACCTAAATGACGATCTAAAAATAAAAAGGAGACGTAAGAGGCGGTAAGGTTTCAAACCGAAAGATTAAAAATATAATAATGTTTAAAATGTAATCGCTTAACATTAAATTTTTTTAAAAAAATAATTCTTTTAGCGGGGCGTACATTTTTATACATTCAATAATATATATTATCATTAAAAAAATATTTTAAAACAATTCAGGAAACCATTGTGATTAAAAGAGAGGAAATAGTTGTATTACAAACTACAAACTAACACAATGATAAGGATGCAAGTGTACATGTCGAACGTGTAATAAAGTGCTTAAAAGCGGCGTATTAGTCCTCAAGAAAGATTGAGACTACTAGTACTAATTCCTATCCTGAAAATTAGCATAATCGAAGTTATGATGTTGTGCAAAAGAACTAGAAAGAAAAAAAATCAAGAAATACGAAGTAAAAAGGAGTAGAGAAATCAGGAGAAGAAGTGATGTCTGAGTATAGCATCCCTCTAGAGTTTTGTTAAGTTATAGATAAAGGGTTGTCTAATCATGCAATCCTATTTGAACCAAAAGATTTTCTAAAATATACTAAACCCCTCTTGCAAGGTGGAAAAGTAATCGATTCAATACAGTGCTGATACAGTTACCTCACAATCGATTTGTACTCTGTGAAATCTCAATATGGATTAATAAGAGCTTCTTAAATAGGTTGTTAGTTCCGCCGGTGTGGTTTGTGGGTTTTAGGGAACACTCAACCACTCATAGATCTCACACAAACCATCAAAGAATGTTCACACAAACAAAATAAGAAGGAGACACACAAAATTGGTAACGCAGTTCGGCGTCCACTCGCCTACGTCTGGGGGGCCAAGCCCGGAGATAAATAATCCACTAAAAGAGGTAAAAATACATTAGTACAAACTCTTGTCACTCACACTCTCAAACAATGAAGATCACTACCCTCTCTAGATTGTCTTGTGCACCCACACTCTCTAGCTCCGGTCGCACACTCAATCTCATAGCAAGGTAGCTTATATAGACGTCTCAACGTCCCAAATATAGCACATACCTCTTTTAGAATCTCCTCGGCTACTAATTTAAAAATCTTCCGAAATTAGCTGTTGCAACCCCTGTTGTAACATAAGTTGCAACATGACCCTGAATGCTGACTTGACTGAGTTCTGATTATGTTGCGGACGACCTCAAGACCCATCAACCTCCCTGGCCATGCTTAGTCCGAGTCGATGCAGCCCAAATCTTCCGATCCCGACCGCCGTGAACTAGTCTACCTCCTCGGCCTCATCACGCAGCCCCTCGCAAGGGGCGACGCCCCCATGCGCCTTCCATGAAACTTGCCAAACTTAGTCTTCAATCTTCCAAGTTTGGTCTTCAAAGATTCTCCAGACTTGATCTTCAATTCACCCAAGTTTAGTCCTCAAATCTTGCTGTTAATAGACTTCAATCAATCTTCATCAAGGATTCTTCAAATCATATCTTCAATTAGCCTTCATTCATACCATGAATAGATATTTCTTCAATTAAGCTCCACCATATTTAGTCTTCAATCAAATCACCTAAATATGGTCTTCATATGATCTTGTCTTCAAATAGTCTTCAAGATAATTTCCTCCATGTTATAGACTTACTAAAAATAGCTCCACCAAGATCTTCAAGATAATTTCCCTTGCAAGCCTCAGGGCTCCATGCCATGTCACCATGCTCTCCATGTCATCAATTTTTGCCTTTGTCACCATGGTTGCCACATCATCTTGCCTTGGTGTCAAATCATGCCAATTAAATAGTGTGATTGCACTAACATAGGTGATCCTTCTTGCAAAAGAGATTACCCCTAATCTCACATGCATAAAAATATGATTTCTCTTAAAATTCTATTCCCTATTATTGCAAGGAGCTTGGAAACAACTTGTTAATCCACTCGGGAGAATTGAGGGAGAATAATTCTCCTAAGCACCCCATTGCTATGCTTACTCACAATCCTCTCTAATCACGGTACGTCTATACTAGGTGGGTATTTCTACTCTCCACAATAGTAATCAAACAATACAAACACACAATTAGATGCAAATAACATGGATTGCAATTAAGAAACAACTAAATCATAAGAATCCACAACCAATGTCAAAAGATAAAACCCTAAAGTTTAGCTATGCCCAAACATCTACAAAATTAGCCCTTCATTAATGGAGGGTAAGCATTTAAATTACAAGACACGTAGGGAATAAAATAAAATATTCAAAGTCCTTCGCAAGTGTGTCGGAGGCTGATTGACGTAGAATGTCCAATAACCTTCCGCGAACGTCGCCTAGCTAGTCTTGCCAGCTACGATCTTCCTCTCCAAGATGGTGGGGTTGAATCTTCTCCTAAAATTGCCTCCAAAGCCCTAGAGATTCTCCTCTTTTCTTCCTTTTGCCTCACCTAAAAATAGAACAAAAGATAACATAAAAATCTTCATCAGATCTATTTATATTGTGCTTTTTACGGGCGTAAGGGTATGGTCGTAAGTTGCTGGAGATAATGGGTCACGAGCCTTACGAGATCATTTACACCAGTAAGTCCCATTCGTAAGGTGTTCTATCTTATGTTACGGTTCATCTTACGGCCATAAATGTTGGACTCTAGAACTTCTCAGATAGCTCCTTGTGACCACTCCTTACGGCGTAGCTTTTTGTTTTTAAATTTTTTCTCGAATGGTCTTTACGACCACACTTACAGTCGTAAAACCTGCCCGTAAGGTCATCTGATATGGCTTTATATTCCTCCTTACGAGCATAACTATATCGGCAAGCCATCATGTTTGCCTTGCCCTTATTTGATTGGTGCAGAGAGTTCCATCTTCTTCATTTTGGGTCTAGAACACTTCTTTTGGCTTTCTCTCTCTCTCTCTCTCTCTCTCTCTCTCATTTTTAAGTGTTATCTGAAGCCTGAGAATGCAAAACACACTATGTTTAGCATCGAATTCCATAATTTACCTCTATTATATGCCTAATGAGTACACAAAATGATATAGAATAATAGAACATTGTGCACTTATCACACAACAACAAATCTTCCCAAGAAAATATGTACAATCACAGAAATATCAAAGAGGGAGGTGGTAAAAATCTAGGTAGTCAGAACCGAACTGGACCTTTGAACCGGAGAAGGCCAAGGTTCAAGGGTCAAGAGGTTCAACCGCGGTTGAACCGGGTCGAACCGGATTTAAATTATTTAATAAATAAAAATATAAAATAAAATACATTAAATATTATATTAATTTTTAAATCAAATGCACAACCTGTATTAATTTTTAAATACAACTTTAGATTTCCCAAAGAATAAAGTTATTAATGAAATATTGAAAACATATAAATGCAATTAAATTATAAAGATAACCATTGATGAACTCTCATAAAATGAAAAATTATAAAATAGATACTTCTCAGTTCTCACAGGAGGATGGATGGTGCTGGTGGTTGACGGGAGAGATGATGGGGTGCCGATGCTTGACGTGAGGGAGATCCGGTGCTTGATTGGTGGAAAGATCCAGTGCTTGATCGGCGAGAGAGATTCGGTGCTTGACCGATGGTGCCACTGCTTACGGGCGATGCTTGAGAGGCAATGCTTGACGAGAGTGGGATCTGGTGGAGAGTCGGAGACTGAAGAGTATGGACGGAGACGAGAGACCTAGCTGGCTAGCTCACGGCCATGGAATGGAACGGGTGAATTGGTGAAATGAAATGAAGCAAATGATCTGGACTGAGTTGACTCAAGGAACCCATATGGGCCACATATCATGATTATTATAATATTATCAATTTATCATATTAGATTATCACTACGGCCATGGCCCATCGGTTTGTTTGTTTTTAATTCATCGATGAAACCGGATGAACCGGTCCCGGCTCATCCGATCTCAAGGTTGAACGGCCGTTCATCCGGTTCAATAGCGGTTTTATAGGCCTCAATTGAACTCGGCCTAATTCCCTAGTCCGTTCAACTCGCTGGACCTGGCCGTCTAACCCGATTCTAACTACCTAGCTTTGGGCTCAAGATTGAAGTTGTTAAGATCTTTCACTGTTTATCCAAAGAGGCTTCTAGCCCCTGGTTGACCAGTCAACAATATTATTATCAATGGTTCATGTCAAAGCAAGTCAAGGTCTATCCAATCGTAAGCCTTGATGACGCAAAAGGAGTAGTCTTGATCGCATGAACAACCTATTATATTATAATTTAATTATTTAAATATATTATACTTATTATTCTTCGTTTGTCCCTCCACTTTATCCCCACCATATATCTCTTGTTTTAGTTTTTCACAACAAAAACCATTCACTTATCTTTGTATTATCCCTTTTATTTTTTTACTTTTCATTAATGCACTACTTATTAAAATAAAAGCAAATAAAAATAATTAAAAAATTGCAAGTCAAACATCCTTTTTGACTTTGCATCAATACGCCAAAACCAGTTAATGTGTACACGTGATTAGATCGATGCAAAAATTACTAGAAGTATGAAATAATAAATTTATTATAATTTTTTTATTCTTTATTTATTCTATATGTTTAATATGCATTCATTTTGACAACCATTTGCATGGCTTAAAACCTCTTACTTGTTATCTTCTTCCCCGAATATGTATGAATTTAGTCAATTCTAATTATGATTTTTATATTTTAAGAGATAATAAATAGATTTTATTCTTAAAGTATGCTTTAATTATAAGTAATATAAACTTTATTATTGGTGTTTATGCATCCCTGCCACATTTCATATTTACAATTGTGACATCTATCTTCGTGAGCTGGGTTAGAATTTGAATTCAGCTCACCCTTGACTAATATCACTAGATTAAATATGGGCTGATTTATTCCTCCTCTCGATAATTAACAACATTATAATATGTATACTAAATCCACAAAATTAATTGGTAAAATTATTTATTATATATGAGGATATTGGGAGACCAAATCAAATGCGTCAATGCAAAGTTGTTCAAAAGAAATATCCTCGTAAATTTAGAAATTTATAATATAGACTTACTTAGCATGATCAAAGTCCTCTAATAATAAATAATATCCATAGGAATTCTTGATCATTTAAATTTAAACATGATCCTTTACACATCATATCACATGAATATGCCATTAATGTCCCGACAGTTTTTCAACATGTGAATATATACATGGGGACTCTATTCGCCGAATTGAGAAGTTCTTATACAATTTACAATATTGACGGCCAAAATAAGCAAGATATTAATAAAATGAAAAGTTTTCAATTCTACGTTTAACACCTAATGTTCATCATCCATTATTATTATTATTATTATTATTATTATTATTAATTATTAGTTTCTTTTGTAAAAGTGTTGTCAGGTCGCTAAGTTTCATTAAGAGTTGAGCAACACGTTAACCAGAAATTAAAACTCATGAGAGATTTAGTTTCTGAGAAGTTGCATACTTTTTGAAGCTTGAATGACTATAAAACAGGCTGCAATTGTGCGTTTTGGATTTGATATTCTGTTTAAGTTTGTAGCCTCGAGCAGATGGTGGGAACAGCTCTAGAGAGGCTGCTGCTTGCTATGCTATCGAGAGATGTGATCATCCTCTTCGTCATTGTCGAGAACTAATTCGATTGGTGGAGAGGGCCGCAAGTCCGAAAGATGGTATTCAAAGATAACCGATAACTTTGAGTGCCTGGAACAGGTATATATGTGTGTATACAGCGCACTCTAAAAGTAAATGGGCAGCTGTGGGTTAAAAACGTTGCCGCTGTAGTACATGGAAGTATTATTCATTCACTGCTTTATTAAAAATTCAATATTATAAAGCATGAGCCCGTAGTCTTGTAGAAGTATAATTATTTAGTTTCACTATTTATGAAAATTTGATATTGTAGAGTATTATTTATTTACGTGTATACTAGGTTCTAATGTTTTATTTTGTAAGAGTGAGACATATTTTTCATCCATCTGTGATGGTATGCTATATGATTTATCATTACATGTAGGCTGTTGCCCCTTATATATCATTTGACGACACCTAAGACTTTCATTTTCCCATGTGTGCTTCATCTCCATATAAGAAATTTTTAAATAAGTACTTAAGCCACCATAACTCGACGGATGCCTCTCATTTGTCTATTCTGTCTTTGGTAATTTTAAAGTGATTTGTGGTTGTTGGAGAAAATTTTACATCATGCTCATCAGTATAGTAAAATTAAATAGAAAATGTAATATATATATCGTAAAAAGTTGGATCTACCAAAAGCCATAGCCTACGAAATTTCTGGTATTATTGACGAGATGCCCAAAGGATCTCTTTTCGAAGCTTCAAGCACTATGTAAATTAAAATAATGCATGGACTCGTCAGGTTACGGGTGCAAGCTCAGTGATAGTCCAAACCTCGGCCTTTGCCGAGGATCCGCTTTGTTGGACGAATATTAATTCCTCAAACTATCACATTGTACACCCCCGTACGTATAAGTGAGCTGCCAAGAAAAGAAAGTTGGGAAACTTAAGGATATTTTCGGTAAACTTTAATGGTCCCTACCTTTCTCATCTTTTCTATTTTCGTCACCCATCTTTCAAAAAGCTACGATTTCTGATCTTTATTTTAATTTTACTTCATTTGTATCACCCAAACATATCAAGTTAATCGGGCAACATGCTTTCGACATATGTCACCTTAGATGTTAATAGCTCAAAGAAAATACGCGGCTATACAGTATGTATGCCATGCACGTGGACTCCCCATTAATCTCATGTACGCTGTGATCAAACTGTAACAGTTATACTAAAAATATACGACCAAACCATAACTTTCAAAACCTGGGTAACTAAAATAGCAGACATAGTAACATATAAAATGCAAGTAGGAAAAGCATTTAGATTGTTTTAGTATTTTCAATGGTCTTCACTCAAAAGCTTTAATTTTGCAGATTGAAAGTTACCAAATCATTGGAAATAAAAGCAAATAATATACTTGAAATAACCGTTCAACACTGAATTATAATAAAAAGACCGACTATATACTTTATAGTAGTATTGCATGAAGCTTTGCTCCTGACGTAAAATTCTCGTTATAATGAACAGGTTACTGAGGCTCTCGATAAGCTGGTCTTGAATCTTCAAATCTCATTGTCGGTATAGATTTCACAAAGAGCAATGAATGGAGTGGTACGTTAGTTATACATATTACATACATACACTAATAAAGGTTTCTTTTGTTCTTCATGACTTAAAAATAAATTAAATAGACAGTTAAATAATTAACTTATCTAAATTTGAATGCAGGTAAACACTCTTTCAATAATCAAAGCTTGCATCACATTGGTGCTCTTATAATCCTTACGAATAGGTCCATTTCAATCATCGGCCGGACTTTTATCTCCTTTCGATGATGATGATTTAATACCATGTTTTGGTTTCGGTGATGGGTAATAATTATGCGTCATTTCAGTAATGTAAGAGTTATGATGATTTTCAAGAAATTTAAAATTAGGTCAAATGAGATATAGATAAACAACTGGCTCATTGAAAATAAAACAGATTGCAAAACATTAATAACTGTAATATTTATTTTATTAGAAAAGTTGTGTCTTAAAAAGATAGCAATTTAGTGTTTTTAAGAATTACTGTAAAAGACTTCTTGAAAATATAAATATTAATACAAATTATTATGCACTCTTAAGAATGTTAAAATCATTGTATTATTATTTTTATTTTATTTTTGCATTAAGAACTACACATGATCAAAAAGTGTCTTCACTCTTAATCGACTTGAGGCCATGTCATGGATTTTCCGTGAGGCTTTATCACGCTATCGGTGAAATTTCTTCCACATTTACAATTGTCGTACTTTCCTTTATTATTATATTAATTTTCATTTTAAGAGTCACGAGATATATTCATAAAAAATATGTATTTTTATTTTTATTTTATTTTTATATTTTTGTTTTTGGGTAATATTTAGGCCAACATCCTTTGCTCCTATAATTGAGACAAAGAATGAATATTGTGGCGGAGAGTGGGAGGACAATACCATGTTTAGTGATTATTGCTCGAGGACAGAGTATATATATGCACTGTTAAATTTTAATGATAATATGCTATAATTTTCTACGTGATACATGAATAAATGATGCATAATTAGTGGAAGAGTACAAAAAGTTTCAACATTAGTCAAATTAATTATGATTTTCTGAACATAGAAGAATTCATCATGTTCTTTAAATGTCTATGAATTTCTTTCTCCATATATATATATACATATATTTGATAGTTTTACAATTTGGATAGGTTACCAGAAGTATAACACGGCACATGGACAATTAAGTTCTCAAAGAATGTAAGACTATTGATGCAATTGTAAAAAGCTAGGTAAGATCAAGTAACTATATTACATAGTTATAATCAATACACGTGTTGAATAATTTTAAAAATTATTGCAGCGAATTCCCATTGTCAATTGTTTTGGTTGGAGTTGGTGATGGCCCATGGGACATGATGGAGGAATTTGATGATAATATACCAAACAGGTTATTTGATAATTTTCAGGTAATATAATCAAATAACTTTGACATTCATTCATTTATTTTTTTATCTAATTATTTTTGTATTCTTTAGTTTGTAAATTTTACAGAAATTATGACAAAAAATATGTCTCAAAACCGAAGAGAGACTGAATTTGCACTTGCAGTATTTAATGAAATACTCATTACAATATAAAAGCAACAATTGAGCTTGGCATCCTAGGGTGATAATTCGTTATCATGCTATTGTATTATGTTTTCCAGCTTTTTATTAATTTAATTATTATTCACTTGAATCATTGCTATGTATGTTGTATTGTTTAGTAGGAATTTCAGTCTCAACATCTCAAAAAGGGCTACTCTCCTCCAACAAATGTTGCACAAGATGATTATAATGTATGTCTGTAAAATTTTTAATTTCTTTTTGATATTATTATAGATCATGCGGGACTACTATTATTAATATATCAATATTAATTAGGTTTGTCCGGGTTTGCTCTAACAAAGCCGAAAAACATAGGCGTTTGGATGTGGTCACTGTACTCTTCATATTTTCAGTGATTATTTTATGCCTAATTTTTCTATAGAAAATAAATATGTAATTTTCTAATTATCATTTCAATTAAGGCAAGTAATTATTCAAGTATAAATTAATTTAACTTTTGGATTTACTTTATTTTTCTTTTCTAACTATGTAATGATTTTTCGGACATGCTTTGAATGTGGAAATGCCTTAGCTCCTGGCCCCAGTGTCGTAGCTCAATTCAAACAAAAATAAAGCTTTATAATTAAGACCTGGTATGTATGTGCATTATCTGCTTTGAAATCTTTGTTTTTTAATATTTTAGTTGGGTTTTATTTCTTTATCAATCAATAAAAAAAGCAGTTAAGTAAGCTTTGGAGAAATGTATGTATAAATTTTTCTTTGGTGTGATTTTCAGATTTGTGTTTTTATTTTCATGTATCATTCCTCTTTTCTCATGTATTTCTAATTACAATTCACTTTCTAGATCTCTTATTGAAGTTAATTTTATATGAAAAATACCTCTCATTCTTCCCTCCAGAGTTAAAGAGGGGGTTATCTGTAAGAGATCAATCAAATCACCATAACTCGACGATCTTCGCACTCCATTTCGTCATTTGCTTTGTCACTTGTCAATTTTATTAAAAAAATCATCAAAAGTCATTTCATATGCTTTATTTTAATGTTCATTTATATTTTTTACATTTTAAATTGTTCATATATCAAAAATAGCATGCAAATAAAATTTTATAAGTTAAAAACAATCATATGGATAAGTAATAAAAATATATATGATGGTGGAAAACAACGAGCATCACTGGCCAATAGAAACATATCTTTTAATATTACTATGAAATATTTAAGAAAAATGAAAATGCAAAATCAATGTGCTTGAATGTCACATGGCAATTAAATAAATTTTATTAATGTACAACAAACGGTCAAATACAGAAGTCCCATACAAGATGTCAAATTTCTTCCCCACATGATAAATGATTTAAATAATGGGTTTGTTGTGTATGGCTCATATACTTTTTTTTTAATTTTTCCTTGTGCGCTTGTCTATTCATTGTAAGAATGAGAACCACTGCGTTATGCAATGTCCTTAGTCATAATATTAATTAATTTGAAAGTTTTCATAAAGTTTAATAGTACTCACATCCGAAAAAAAAAATGTTGGAACGATCAAAATTTTAATAAAAAAATTAGAGTTGGGTACCTTACAACTTACAAACCAATGACTAGCCCCAATTGAAAACTAATTTGTAAGACAAAAATTAAATTATTATGATTAGCTTAACTTATAGATACAATAATACATGTAAAACTTATCACTCTTACATGATTATTAAAGTTGAGGATCAAGATATCAACTGAACCATACCGCTGAGATACTGCCATGACATAATTAATCCAGCCTACTAGAATTTTAGAACACCTCCCCTAAATATTAATTGGGCATTTAACAAGATAGCTTCAAAATCATTTGGTGAATAAAATAACTATGGGGTGGTTGTGATAATTTTTTTTTTTCAAAGGTAAGTTCAAGTTGAAAAAAAAAAATTAAAACGTAAAAGCTATTAATATTAGAATAATTAGATGGGTATTTTGGATAGATTAGAGTTTGAAATAATAATATTAATATAATATTAATAATAAAATCCTTTCATAATATTTATTAATTCAAAAAAAAATTTGGAAGTTTAATGGTATTTACTTCGAGAAAAAGTATCAAAATGGCCAAAACTTTATTGGAACGTTATCGTTGGTTATAAGACAAAGTCTCCCTCATCAATTGAAAAGTGCCTTTTAAGGCAACAATTTAATGAGTGTGATTAGACTAATTTAAATACTTATCGTCCTTATTTGAATATTATGATTGACTGCCAAAATGTCAATTATACTGTGTTGTTGGTGGGTTGGCACGAAACAACCTAATCGGCTATATTTAAAGTTTTAATTTTTTTTCTATTAAAATTATGATTATTTAGGACTTATAAAAGAGACATTAATTTTAGTTTTACCTTTTTGGTTGCATGGTTATTTAAGGAAAAAAAATTTAAATGTTTTCAAAATTAATTAATTAATTTATTTATTATTCCTAAGTTTTTTTTAGAATATTTGAAAATTTTCTTAAATTTTATTTAAATTAAATAAAATCTAAAACTTAAATGGGCCTGCCCGCATGCCATCCCCTGATGGGCAAGGCCCTGGTTAATGGGCCGGGAGAGTTTACGGTTTAGAAGAAAAGAGAGTTCCATACATGAGACATTATATATATATATATATATATATATATATATATATATATATATATATATATATATATATATATATATATATAATTTTATTCTTATATAGAAATGAAAAAATTTTATTAATTGAATCTAAAATCATATCCTAAAAAAATGATATTAATCTATTAATTTTTTTCCCATCACAATTTTTGAATTTTTGAAAGTAGTACGAAGGCTGTTTTGGATATTTAAATTCAATATTTATGCCTCTTTTCTAATAATTTATCATAAACACAAACACAAGGGAAAGCATGTATCCCCTTTCTCTTCCACCTCTTATTTTTCTCATTCACTTTTACTATATTTTCTTATAATCACAACATGTTTATAAAGTAATAAACAAATCTATATCATCAAAAGTGTAAGTGTTATATCACAGTTCTATATTCAATTTATATTTTTAATAAAATTGATAATTTAAATTTTTAATTATAAAAACATATTAATAAATAATTTTTTTTTTAAGTTATACAAAGAAACATGATTTTTATAAGGATATATTAGTAGTTTTTATATTTATGTATATTTTGGAGAATCATAATATGAAAATTTGTGAAGCTCGAAATATATGATAGAATTCTTTTAGTATATGCTTAATATGATATTAATTTTAACAATTATTATCATCCATTTTCATAGTAAGACATGACAACCTCTTACCATGTCAAAGGACTTTTCATTGTATGTATTGATTTTCTTGCTTTTTTTTCTTGGTCTTTGTTTATTTGCATTGATTGTTTATGTTAATTTTTTGCTTCATATTAAAAAAAAAAATAACAATGATATTATTGATAAAATAGTTACTATAGAATTGAACCCCAAAAATCAAATTATTATTCTATACTACACAAATTCTTATAGAATTACAAGCATAATAGTGAATAAATACAAAGTAAAGCTAAAAGTGAAAAAACTAAATTGCTATTTCATACTTCATAATATATTTACAGTTTAATATAACAAATTATCAAGCTAATTAATAAAATAAAAATAATGATATATTTAAAACAAAATCAATCTAAAAATAAGATAAAGTTTTTTTTTATGAAATGGATAAACGACTAAATTTATTTTTAAAAAAAGTAAAAAAAAAGTATATATATACAAAACTCACTAGGTGTTAAAGCTGACAAATGGAATGAAAACAACAATACAAAGACAACAAAAACTACAAATAAAGTATCTTCACATGGAGCAATTCCTGAGAAATGTGTATGGTCTAACAATTATTAGAAATTTTCTTTTATACTTTCAGTATAAAGCATCCTTGGATGAATTTCATATTTAACAATTCACTTATAATCTTTATTGAAATTTATTTGGTCTTTGAAAAAAAAAAAACAGAGAACAATTTCACACCAGGAACAGATACATCAGCAGCAGTTTGGTCAATTGTTATAGTACATCAATTTATTTGGAATATATAGATTTAAATATATATATACCTAGTTTTCTATCTTATAAAAGTTAGATCATACTAGATAATATATTTGGTTTGCAACTAGCAATAATAAATCCAAAAGTAAGGCTTAACATTGAAGAAGTCGGGAAAACCATCGGCAACAATAGCGAAGTGGAAGAACATCACCTTCAAAAAACTTAATTACATGAAATCAGTGATCAAAGAATCTTTAAAAATCCACTTACATGCTATTACTAATAACTCCAAGAGAAACAACTCAAGCTTGCACAATCAATGGATACATCATTCCAGAGAAAACAAGAGTTATAATGAATGCCTAAGAAATTGCAAAGGGAGATTCTTGGAGAGTTTACTTTGTCCGGCCTTTTGTTTTATTTTGATTGCACATCGCCGATTCGAATGGAACCTGAAGATTTGGATTCGGTGGAGGACATCGTCATCACAATGCACAAGGAAAACAACTTCAGTTAGTTGCTAAGACGAAAGTATGAAAAAATAAATAAAAACACTTGAATTGCATATGTCAAGATAAATTGGGTAGAAAAGTATAGGATCATGATACAGCAAGATTTTGGAGAGTAACGTTTACTGTTTTAGTGAGATTGCAGTTGTTGAAGCCAAGGACCGAATTGCTTAGATCCGAAAAACAAAGCATCCGCGAGTATAATAAGTCCAAGCTGTATCAGAAAACAGATGGAAATTCTAAGTACCATTTGAGCTCAAATGAGCTCCTTCGATAAATATATATTTATATATGTATGTATGTATACCAAACGGCCGGTGAAGACTAAACGATAACCCAATCCTTGGTTAATGCCAAAAGTACGCTGTTGATCAGTCCAACTGTCAAAAAAAGGAAGATGACAATAATTGCGTGAAAGTGAGTTTACTTAAATATTCACTGTATGTACTAAGTGACTGATAGACAAATAGTAGGTAGTTGCAGGAAATGTTGCAGTTAATTAGGTTCAATGGATTTAAAGCATAAAAAACTACCCGAGAAATTCAGACATTCCACCGATTCCAGCAAGCTTGAAAGGCTGAGGACCTTCACGCTGAAAATCCTGTTTCATAGATGATATCAGACTAAATTATACCTTTGATTTTGACAAAATAAAAAATATATTGTTCGTCCAAATAAATAAATGAAAATAAGTAAATACCTCTTCTTCAGCAGCTTCTAAACCTCCCTGCACCCAGAATAGGTTTCTATAACCGGCATTATAAAGTTGTTCGCAGGCAGCAAGCGATCTGTAAATTGTGAGTTGGATTTTTGTCCAACACACACATGACAGAAGGAAAACATTGGTTATATGTACAAGAAACTAGTCTGCTGGTTTTCAAAAAGTAAGCATTCTGCTACTCAAAGAGTTTGATTCCAGCTGCACAAAATGATAGCATGAACATTTAAAGAACCACCCAGAAGAAAACAATTGTGAGAAAAAACATTACAAAGTAACTAATTTGACAGATAACTCGCGATGACACATACCATACGAGGCTTAAACATTGTAGCAGACAAAGTGTGTGAATAATGGTTTACATGTTATGAGCAACTAGAAAGTACAAACAATTCACCAAGCCAAGAAAAAACATAAACTAAAAGTTGTGTACAAGTATAATTGCCCAAGTAAATCATACTATAGATTAAAAGTAGACGAATGAAGAAAAAGAATTATAATGTGCAGATTGCAAGTCTCAACATTTATATCATCAATGTGCTATCACTGACTAAAAGAAGCAAGAAATATGCAAGAAATTTTAAGTATGATCAAAAAGTGCACAAACAACTTGTTCTTGATGCAAATTTTTAAGTAAACAGATAGCCAAAATAATACCTTAACCCCTTCTGGCAAACTAGAATAAGATCAGTATCATTTGAGAACTTCTCCTCAACATTTGACACAAAATTCCTGCACCAGCATAGAATGTGCAAACCATGACATAAACAAGAAAGAAAAATATAAAGAATTTGATGCCACAAAAGTAACCTACTTATCATATGCCAACATACGACTCCCACTCCACCAACCTCCTGCAGGACGGTTTTCACAGGGTAGCTTTTGAAAAGTATAAATATTGTATTTGAACTTTTATTATAATTGACATAAGACAATTACTAGTAATCAGAATAAGCACCAGTGTAGAAAACATATTTCTCTAGTAAATTGTCAGCAAAGACACATAATGTAATCTTGTAAAAATCAGTTCATGTCATTGTGTTTCTGACATTCCAAAAGGACCTGAAATGTAATTTAGTAAAGTTTACACTGCATACCCATTACAAAGTTCGTGATCTTTTTCGAAGTTGTTCCCAAGTCAGAAGAGTCGTCCACATCAAAGATTGGTATCCAAACAGAACCTTTAACCCATGCCTTCAAACACAATTCACAGTGTCACTGAATTTCCAACAATAAACAAGATGAACAAACAAAAAAATAACAATTCCACAAAAGCAAAGCAAGTGGAATAGCATACAATTCTTGATCCAACTGATACACCATACAAACCTTATTATGCTCAGTCGATGGCCGAACATCAAGGAGGGTTTTGTTCGAAAGCTTGATAGCATAACCAGCTTCTTTTGGTGTTAGAACTTTAACCTTTTGATCTCTTATCTAAAAATATGCATACAAAACAGGTAAACCTCACAAAATGTCATAGCTAACATTGACTCTGCTACTTCATGACAATTTAATCCAAGTAAATTAAAATTGAAATTTTTTATCAACCTATGTTATCTCTAAATGCATCCACACCTCAAAGAAACAAAATTGACCTATTTACAGTTCATGAAGAATACCAGTGCTTCCCATCTCTTCCTGGCAGCAGCCATCTCTTTGGCCTGCTTAGTCTCCTTCTTCTTCTTCTTCACTCCCAGCAGTGGAGGACATTCTGACAGTAAACTTGTTGTATCTCTGCACACAAAACAAACCAAGAAAGATGAGGACTTGAATACAGGACAAAGAAGCAGATGGCAAAACGGAGAAAAGGATCTTACTAGAGAAAGGGGTTGAGTAGCATGGTTTAGGAATGGAAGAGAGTGGTGATTTGGGGAAGACAAGAAGGGTGCTTGGTTTGCACAAGTTGATGGTGTTGGGAGTGGATGGATTGTTGTGTGGAGATGAAGGAAGAGGATTGGTGAAGTATGATGATGGGCAAGAGCAAGAGCTCCATTTGTTATTGTTTTCAAATTAGCAAAGAGAGTGGAACTAGCAAAGTGGAAAGAGAGCTCATTTTGGTTACTGGATTGCTTTATCTTCTTTTGTCACACCTCTGAGTTTGAAGATGTTTGTATTGATGTGTTAGATCCTCCTGATCTAATATCTTGATGATATGTGACTGACTGTATATTAGCGCAATTTAGTATAAATAAAAATAAATATATATATATGGGATTAGCCCTCAATAATAGGGTGTTTTCTGCAAAAATAACTTAATTTGTAATTTTCCTAGGTTTTCTATTTGAAGAGTTTGCGTACCCAAATATATGATATAAGAGTAACAGAGGGACAAGCAAATAAACAAAACAAAAACTAACAAGACACTACAAAACATCCAGAAATAAAACTCAAACAAGACGCAATAAAATAATGTCCTGAGATGTTGATGAGAATGGTGAATAAAATGACCTGAATTAATTGAATTTATGGTCAATGTTACTATTATAACACTATATGTACAGTATACAGTACTATATAAATAATATGGATATTTTGTGGGAGAATGTCAAATCTCGATTTAATTCTCAAAATATCTTGACATCTAATCTAAATCCCAATTAATAGCTTGCCGAGATCGTTAAAGCAGCGTAAGCTAATGCATCGCGCGAGAAATACATGCTCGACACGCTTTTATTGACACCACGTCTGCCACTTTTGTCATAAAATAAAAATAAAATCACATAAAAATGGGTACAGGACAGATCACGACGCTGATCAGACCAGAAAGGAGGCGTCAATGC
Organism: Dioscorea cayenensis subsp. rotundata; assembly: GCF_009730915.1. NCBI lineage: Eukaryota > Viridiplantae > Streptophyta > Magnoliopsida > Dioscoreales > Dioscoreaceae > Dioscorea > Dioscorea cayenensis. The sequence goes on from NW_024088406.1 coordinate 30,725, forward strand.
ATCTCCTTAGACGGGAGTTTGCTGCAGACGATTGAAAAATAAAATTAACTCTCAAACTCTCTTCTGCAGAGTAACTACACATGAAAACAAAAGACATATTCCAGAAAATATCATGAATTATTACCATATTTTAAGAGAATAGCACTGATTTAAGGACATTGTCAAGTAGGAAACTCTGATATTTTACCAGTGAACCGCAGTAAAGATGAAGTTCTATCTCAACTTCCCCACCTTCGGACAGTACTATACACTGTGAATGTCATTGTTTGCTTGAGATGAAGATACACACTGAAAAATTAAGCTAAATATAATCGTTTGTCCAAGAAATTTTGAGCAACAAAGCCGATAAATCTGAGTATACTGCTTGAGATAACCAACCTTGGCCCCATCATAGGTCAGGGACAACCAAGTGATTTTCTCAAGCGATACCTTAAAACTTAGTGAGTGTTATCAGCATCAAGAGACTGAATACCAGAGTACATGCCAATATAAGTATCAAAGTATGGCTTCATTCCAGCATATTCGTTCGACCAATCAGTCACCCATCCATCTGCTCCATACATGCTTCCCGAGCCAAAGTTTTGGGGTTCGCCGCGAGGCAATGAGTCAGTTGATAATGTTAATCGTATCCAGCGTAGATTAACGCGAAGGTGACTGATTTTGAAATGCTTTTCCTCGTCACTGGAAGGTTGTTTTTCAGCTACAAATTGCTTCTTTGGTTTTGGTGAATGAGGGTGTGGCCCAGAAATGGTTCTGGCCTTCCCCACTATCTGTAGGCAAAATGAAATATCGGATAAGAAAATTAAGCTAGAAAAATATGAGACAAGGATTTGCAGTCAAATGCTTATTCAGCTTGAAATAGGAAAATGACAATGCTCATTGATCACATACTTTTAGCAGACGGATATTAGTTGCATGGCAATGCATAATGAGCAAACATTAAAGACTGCTTAATTATATCAAGTTAGGAACATAAAATATCAAATAGTTGTGCAACAATGATGACTCTGTACCCAGCCAAAAAGACGTCACAACTAAATATCGTGCTTTGCCATTACCACGAAAAGTAGATGCCAACCAACTGTGTGAGTTGACCAGTACCAGGAAAAAGTCAGATGCCAACTAAAAGCCAATTATGGATTTGATCTATTACTAAGAGATTTCGATGCTTGTGCTTCACTGTCAAGTTAACATAGCATAATTTTGGAAATTCAATACCCACTGCGATAGTAGCTGACTCACATTCTCCTAAGTTTTCGTCCCATGATGCCAGCCGCGATAAATATACCACATGAAATAAAGTACAATCTTAAATCTATATGCAAACATTTACTTTATGCCGTCTACAAGTGTAGAAGTCGTTTAAAAGTAAATATGATGTCAGAGGGCAAAGGATCTCCTGCCCGTGAAGCAATATACTTAAATAGCAGGATCATCTTATATCAGATGCAATGCTAATGACCGCTCCGTGGTGGCCATGCCTTCACTGAAAGTATATTTTAGCAACCAGACAGAAAGTATTGATTGACTACATAGGTGGCCAGCGATGTCTAAGGTGTGGCATTCTAATAACAGCGCATGTTTGATACGATAAAAGTAACTAATCTACGTGCTAAAGCTGAATTTACATGCCAATAATTGGCCTAACAGGCGTTACGATGAATTGCTACCCGTTTTGGCTATCACTATTTAGGGCAAGCTAAACCTGTCTGATTACTGTAAAGAAACAGTAGCTTGATATGACCACACAGTGATTATACTAGATGATACGTTTGACAAACCATCAAGCCAGTAAAAGTTTTATTAAAACAACATTATCGATGGATAGAGAAAAATTTGGTGTTGATGGAGATCCAAATGGATCCTTGTACACAAAATCAACATTGGATCCTTAGTGTGCACAAATCAATTGGCATGAAGCATCCTTTTGATAAACAACTAAGACTTCCTCATTCAGAGGGTACCCTTCCAACATGGAAACCTTCTAAAATGGGTAGGAAGAGTGACTTGTAAATTTATAAGGCCATAGCCTCTTCTCTTTAAAGAAACCTTTACTCAAAGCTTACCTCGCCTAGATATTTTAGAGCACTGGGAAATTATAGCGAGTCCTCTCTATAAATTTATATCATTCAGGTCCTTAGGATGACTCCAACTCCTATTTCTCTTGGTCGTTCTCCTAATGACTCTAAGTATTACTTTGAATGTAAGAATTTGCAGCATGGCTTTTGGACCATATGAATTTTGACCCTTTTTGCTTTGCCTGCATGCCTTTGCTATGATCAATATATGTCGGATAGCATTTTGGCATACCATTTAGCTTTTGTAAAAGCATTTTGTGTTGCCAAATTTGAAGGCATGGAATATATGAGTTTCTCATAGTGGATATCCTTGAAGTAATGTGCTTTCTCCATTCTAGTCTTAGTTGCATCAAAGATCTCAAGACTCACCAAAGCCATTCAACTAGCATGATTTTGTCCTCGTGGCTATTCCGGGTTTATGGGATTTGTCTCACTGTTAATCTTCCATGGGTACTCTGTTATTTGATCATCTTATTCATCATGTATTGGCATTCATATCTAAGCTACACATGTTTACAATCTCATGTTTGTTACCTAACTAAAACTTGAATAAAAATCAAGAACTTAATTTTGAAAAAATTTCCGTAGCAGCGGCTACTTTCTCATCACTGATCATGTACTGCTCTTCCAACAAAACAATTTCCTTAATGATGTTCCTAACATCTTGCTTTTTGCTCTGTGCTTTTTTGATTTGGACTTTCCAAGAGATTCATTATTGAGGTACTGTAATAGGGTTCAAAATTAGTTTCATATTTCCATATGGCATTCCCTTAGAACAACATTTTACTGCTAGTCACACAATGACATTATCAAACCATAACGATCTACAGAACAGCATCAGCTATCCATAAGACTACTTAATCACCAGACTAGCACTTTCGAGAAAGTCCATTATCAAAAGTTCTACTCATCATCATGCATTACTTCAGAGTTACAAACCTTGCTCTTAAATAGGAATAACACAAACTAAAAGTTAGCATGGGAAATGAAAGGAAACACACCCTAGAAAATCCTGGACTGGAGTTCTCTTCAAGGCACTTTCTTGGAAAAGGACAGAGTTTGCCGTATATTGTCAACCACAGGAGTTTTTAAGAGTTACCTGGAGGAGCAAGACAATCTCGTGAAATGGGAAAACTCTCTTGTCTATTTTGCTGTTTTAACAAACCATAGCACTCAGAATAATCTACTCTTGAGAGCCCAAGGAAGAACCAACCATGTTGAACCTCAAAACAACAAGATTATAAAAACACTTTTGAAGTCCAAAATGCTTTGAAAAATATAAATGTAAATACTTTGTGTTAAAGCTTTGAATCTCAAACCGTAGAAGAGGATAATGCGTATAGAAATGCATATAAACAGATAGATCGTCAAATAAGAATAACAATCACTCAAACAAGCAGGTAGACTTTCCAATAAAATGAATACATGTAGATGCGTAAAAAATTATGTTATCAGTAAATACAATTTCTACAGTGTGTGGAGCATCTGTTTAGTTTTCCAACTGATGAAGAAGCTCAGCACCTAATGTGTCCTTCATAACTTTTATTCTAGTTTAATACTATTTGTCATCAAACAACTGTCTCTCCTGTCAAACATACAATATGTTAGTTCTCTGTTTAACCACACCACTGAATTGAGGCGCTACTAATAGATACACTAACGTGAGTCAAGAGAAGAATCAATATCTTCCATTTTGGCCAACAGGCTACTCTGAAAAGATTTATTGTATTACCATGTCATTATTACAAACTTGGTACCTTTCAGTCATATCACATCTATACCATGGGCTCTTCCAGCTTCCACTGAAAGTCGCGCGCATATGCAACCTCACCATGTTCCGGAGAAGGCTGCGTCATCAGCAATCGCCAACATCACTAATGAAGCTATGCTCGCCTTCGCCAGAGAAGGCAAAGAATAATCAAATAACAGCAGCGGAAGACACTATTTCGTCTTCTTTACCTGGCAAATGGTGGCAAACCAGAAAATTACCAGTGCTAAGACACAGTCAAAGATGGAGGCAGAAATATTAAACCAACCCTAAGAAGATGATTGCCGGAGAAAATGTTGATCGTGTTTCCAAGATGATGATATGTTAGCCCATCCTCGCTCGGAAAGGACACCGGCGATCGGAAATGAACTCTCACTACCGTTCTCATCAGAAACCAGCGCCATAATTGCTTCGCCTCCGAGAAACCAGTCAATAAATTCCACCCGTTCTCTCGCTGTAGCCGGCGGGTCTTTGACGACGATCCTGGCATCGGAAACCAAAAGTACAACACCGCCTCTTTCAACGCCCGCCGAAAGGATCTCGAAATCAAGATCAGAGCCCACCTCTCCTGGTTCTCCAATACCGCACTGGCATCTTTTGACTGGCGATACGTAGCTTCCATCAAAGCAACCTGAATCACTGTCTGGATCCTCCTGAACAGTGACCACGGGGCCCCGAGCGCGTTCATAGCGCACAACTTGCGAAGCAGCGACGGAGGCGCCGGCAGCCGCCACAGGCCTGCGCGGGCGTCAACCAGACAAAGATGGCCGGAACCGGACGACGAAAACCGCGCGAATGCCATCAGCCCTTGCAAATGCACAGCGAGCCATACGGCGAAAGTGAGGCGCCATCCGGATACGCCCGGCAACGCCGACCCGCAGCAGCAAAATTCTTGGTACTTCAAATTGAAGTAGCTGCGAGGCAAACCCTAGATTAGATCAGTGACCGCGCGGCAGCACGGACCTGGCGGAGCGCCTCATCGAAGGACTTAGTGTGAGCGCCACATGAGATACGCGGGATGACAAGCACGAGAGCGGGACGCGCCATGAACACGAGGACGCGGCCAGAGTATTTTTATGAATGTCTTATGCACCAAAGGCATCATAGGAGATGCTGGCGATGTCCCGGAGCCAGAGAGTCTTAGTAGGATGACCGCCGCGAAGTATTCAGGCGTTAGAGCCAACGCAGCCGAGAACGTGAGGGCGACCGGGTGAGGCATCAGTCGCGGTCACGGGCGGCGGCCGCCCGAGGCAGACGTATCGAGACGACGCGGGAAAGGGAGGAGGTGGGAGGCAGAAGGGGTGTGAGCATGGGGCAATCGTCGGAGCCGGGAGAGGCCATCGGTGAGTTAGACGGCGGAGGGGTTGAGAGGGGAGAGAAGGGCGGGCCGGGGAGCGCGCAGTCCAGTAAGTGGTTGCGCGAATTTTTGGGAGTACCAGTGCTGTGGTAAGGAGGAGGTGGGAGTGTATTGTCGGAGTGAGTCCACAGAGGTCATGGAGGAGAGGAGAAGTAAAGGAGACAGGAAGGGAGATGGAGGTGGGAGGAGGAATTGAGGAAACAAGAAGAAGAGGAAAGGATTGAGGGAGAAAAGGAGGGAAGAATGATGGGTTTCTTGAAATAAATGGAAAATTAAATTAAATTAAATTAATAAATAATAAATAAATAAATAACAAAAGGGTATTAAGCATGGTTGCTGTTGAGTTTGATTCATATCATATTGATGGAATTGGACTGAACAACAAATGACCCTAGGTTACTTTAGAATAATTTTTAATTTATATATAATATATATATGTTTTATAGAGAGAATCAAATTTTTAATTTCTGGATTTTTTAGCTTAATTCAAAACTAATTAGAATAAAAATTATATTTATTTTATATTTTTATTTTTTTCACAACTATTATAAGGATTTGAGTCAAGAACTTCATCTTTATATCATATGTAATAGGTAACAGAAATTACCTGTTTCACCCCTCTAATTTCTGCAAACCTCCCAAAACCTCTCCGAATTTTAACTTTGAAATATTTGAGATTCATCAATGATATTTAAATTTTCTAAAGATAAAATTGAACTTTGATATTTCTTCCAACGCCTTTTCAACAAAGCTGAAAGGTTTGAAGATCTTTTGTTCTTCTTTGTTTTAGTTCTTATTCTTGTTCTTCTTTTTCTCTCATTCCAAGACTCAATTCCAGCCTTTTCCCACGAAACCAAGTGGAGAGTTTTGTGGTTGCCGTGGGCGATCACCCTCCGGCCCGCAACAGTCAGAGCTTAATACACGCTCCCAGCCACAACCTGATTTGGTAATGAATCCTGCTTAGAAATGCATATATCATAAAATGTCAAATACTAACCTTTAGATTTATATATATCCGTTATTAATAAATATCGGGCTTCATGTCGTTGTTTTATCGAAACCCTATTTTATCCGCTTAAAATATACAACGCGATGGTATGCCAAGCGACTAATGCAATGCCGCCATCAAGCGCTTCCATCGCCGTCATATTACAAACTGTCAAGCACAGCCTGGTTTCGCAGATAAATGGGAAGGAAGAACCATTTCGCGCTGAGCATACTTCTCATGCTAGAACTACTCCTCTTCCCTCTTCCTCTTCCTTCTTCCTCTTCTTCTTATGCGAGTGGCTCATCCTCGCTGAGTCGACACTCTGGTAGTTCGTTTCGACGTCTGTTTATATTTAAACCTTCACATTTTTAGATCATAGACTTTTGGCTGTGATGTGCCATGATTAGTCCCTTGTCATCCCTCAAACAGAAGCCTGAGGTGAAAATTTTTCTGCCCAAGTCGGAATGCTCTCGCCTCTTGCTCACTCTACGTCGCAAGCAAACCCGATCGGAAGTGTGTTTCGCCTTTGGGTCATAGTAAAAGAAAGTTTCTATGCATAAGTCGATCGGGCGACGACATGTACCAAGAAGGTTCATCACATATCCTTTGAAAAGCAATCGATCAATATGCGCTCATGGGTCAGCGAAGTGTTTCTGGACACTCGTGACTCACCGTGTACTTTGATCTATAAAGTCGAAACGAGATCGTCTCAAGTGGATGGTTGCCGCGGCGTTAGAACCTGGAGAGTTTCGAAGCTAAACAGAGAATTTTCATAGCATTGCCTTACATTCTATTTTATCGTAGATTTGTATTTTTGGACGATGGTCATCCGTAGAATACGCTACCGATATTTACTTTTCAATAAAACGAATGTTGTATCAGTATTAAATGTATATCGTAGATTCAGATTTTAAGTACACATTTCATCAGAAATTACGCCGACACTTTCATAAGAAAATGTTAAACCCAGAAAATGAAATTCTAAACAGACAAAATAAGTTAATATTATCGAATAAGGAGAATGTTATCGAGATTTGTATTTTCTAAATTTAAATCAGAGACATAACATAAAGAACGCATCGTAGAACAATACAAACATGGGCTTATACAATAATCGACGCACTCTTTTAAAACAACGACAACGGTGTTTAATCACATACATAAAAGACGTTTAAACGCTTTTACATATTATTTACATTATATAGACTTTAGTTAAAAAGAAAACCGCTATTTTAAACACTATGATGTATCCGCTTAAACATGTAAAGCTCTGACGCTTAAAACAGTAGACTCATGTCGAGGTGAGAACTCTCATTCGAGCCGACTGATGGCGTTAATATAGTCTTTACTCGTGATATCGACATATATTTCGCTTTTCGGCCTCGGGATGGAGGGATACCGCCCCAATCACATCACATCACGCCTAGTCTCATCCTCCACGCATACAACGCGCACTTTTTGTTTGCCTATCCTGAATCGCTGTTTGTTGCTTTACATATTCTTTTCTCTCTTCTTCGCCTCTCTTTTTGTCTTTCTAGCCTCATTCGTCTGCATTTGGTTCGTGACGATTTCGCACTGCAGACATTACGAGACTACATGTATCGCTTAGATTCAACGCGTAGGGCAAGAGGCCGATGTTCACGGCCCGTACTTCTTGGGAGTTGGTGTTAGCCGAGATACGTGGAGCCGATGGGGTCCTCAAGTTTCTCTTTGGTCAGCATGGAAGTTTTATCACACCGTACGTGATATAAAAACGGTTTCGTCCAATAGAAAACGGCGTTGACTCTGCCCACCGAACGTGGTCACGCACTCCATCTTCAAATGCGCGTGTTGCTGATCTTGTTGTCGGCAGACGTGCATAATGTGCCATCAAGCGAATCTCTAATGGAAACGTAGTTCTACTCGTCAGTAGTTCCTTCCTCTTTTTATTCGATCCAACAGATGCTCATTATTGTTTAAATATGCCGGGCCATCGCGACATATCAGACATGCTCGCTTTACGCCTAATCGGTAACGGCTTTTAAGTATTTAATTTAACGCTTAAATATTGGCATTATTATCCCTAAATATTATATTCTCACTAATATATCGATCTTTCATCTGGATCAAGTCGTCATAGTAACGCGATTCCTCGCGAGTGCTCCCGCTCAATCCCATGGGCGACCTCGGGACGGCCGTGGATGTCTTCCATCCTCGTCGACCATCTCGAGCGCTACCGCTGGTTATCGACAATCGTTTTCGACGGTGTGGAACATTTCAGGGACGTACTTTCAAATCGCGCAATCAAACGGAATTTTCACTTCAAATTCATAAAAGAACGAGAAACATCGGGCGCGATCGTGGAATGCGCCGCCGATGGCTGTCATCGGGCGCCCACGCTCTTGAAAAGAGTATGAATAAAATACTTTCGTATCGAATCAAGACAATCAAACCTGGCCACACACTTGCGTATGGTGGCATAGGTTCTCGGGCTGCATCGGAAAGCCGCCCACGGGTAAGCGCATCGAGTGATTCAGAAAGCTTCACGACCGCCCTTGTACGCGCTACACGACATATCTGTAAGGACATGTTAAGCGGAACATGGTGTCCACATACCATGGGCGAAGGTGCTTGGTTGGGAAAGAGTACGCCTGCGCGTGGTCGATCGCCATGCACATCTCTAGCTACTGAATCGCTTGCTTTGGTATGTGGATAAGGTGGTCGAGACAAATCCCGCCAGCTATACGAATGCGTGGAAAGAGACAGCTAGGGATCGCTTTTAGACGCTGCGTCTCTTTCTTTCGGCCACAGGTGATCGCTGTGGATCAAGAGGGCTCGCGGCATCGTTTTCTCGCCGCTGGCACCCACCTCTTTGAAAATATCGCACACTCATCGGGTGCCACAAGGTGGGAAAGACGGAAATAATGGTCCATCGTCGCTCGGTATAGTCGACACTCTAGGACCCGGCGCCAACTGACTTGATTCATATCTAAGTTAGGGCGATGCTATATATACGGTGGTGAAAGGACGATTTGATCAGTGAGGATAATTACCTTCAAGGCTGGTCGACAAGGTGTCTATGGGCCTTGTAAACGCACTGCGAGAGTCTTCCCTCTTCGCCACACGCGCTAGCTATCTTCATCGGCATTTCGAGTGCCAATTTTGGCATGAAAAGCCAACGTCTGACTTCGGAAGACACGTCAAGGATGAGTGGCCGGTCGAGCATAAGCTCGCATCGCAGGCATCCACGGCTAAAGATTTGCGCGATACCGCGGAATTGTGAACTGCAGCGCTACCACCCAAGCTCACCACCGGCTGGGGTCGATTCATAAACGGATACGGGCACATGGCTCCACTATCCGCTCAGTAGGCATGGCTGGGGTGAGATGTATTCCTACGTCGCCGGAGTCGCCTGAATGCTTGATCAAAAGAAGCTCGCCATTTCCACTGCGATCTAAAACTGGTCGACCTCCATAAGGTCTCGCGAATTTTTGATTTACACTCTAACATTTCGTGCCACCCTTTAAAATGTTTTTATCTTTGCTTTAATTTAGACTTCCTGACATTAGATGTTGATCTCATCGCTTAACTTTTACACAATGTTTAGGTGTCACGAATTATTTAACCATCACTATCTTTGTTTAACGCTATTTGTAGGCACAAGTCGATGCGCATGTTATGTAACCGGCGGAGTTAGCGAACAAACTGGGAGACCCACTTATGCCTGCATATACATTCGGCGGTAGAGATAGTGTCGAGGATAGCTCAAATCTTCTCTTAAGTTGGTCGTCAGGCCGGCGATCGTCACGGCGAATCGACCGCTGGCAAAGAACTCCTCGCGTGGATCTTGCCACGCTAACTTGTCTTTCGCGTCGAAGTTGCGGCAAGCTCATAGTATCCCTCAGCAACACGTCATACGAGAATAACGCAGTATTGCATACACCAACATTCAATCGATTTATTACAGTAAATCTGAAATGTAAACAATCACACTCGCATACAATCGCCCACCTGAAACCTAATGGAAATTTAATACAGTCACAATCGAAAATCAAATGTACCTCTACATCGGCGCCTACAAAGTGCATAAGTCGTCAACGAAACGAAAAACAAATGAATTGAATACAAGTCTTCTTCCTCGAAAACAAAATTTAAATCGCCTTCCTGACGACCCCTCTCATGGACAATCGCCGCCCCTCCCATACGCGTAACATACTTTAATCTCGTGTAAGGGATCATTCTCATGTAGCCGTAGCTTCTCACCCCAAAGTAATTGCTCGGAGCAAACCGCATGACATAGGACGGGCGCAATCCGACGCTCTCGCCGGGCCTGTCGCATGTGAGCAGTACTTTAAGCGTCGCCGACTCGCCGAACTCCATATCGACAAATGTTGCCGTGGTTTAGATCTACCGTCAGATATGCAAGTTGAGATTAATATACCGAATTAAATAAATAAACATCATTAGTCGGAATAATTAAAGAACTTACCATGTCCGACGCTATTTTTTCGTGGACTTCAGCGTATTTAAGAAGCAACGATGTATTCTTGTTTTGTCACGTCAAGGATGACGACATGGAAGCACCACATGACGAGGGACGATAATTTGAACTTCTGCGTAAGTCACAAGACAACATCTCCGATCATAGCCAGGCTGTCTCATGTGCTGCCGGCCGCTATTGACATAAAATAGCCAGTCATTTTATGATGGAGCGTGTTTTGTAGGATATGGCATTAGCCGATTTTGTATTACGATAAAAGTTACCCATCACATCATCTCAAGTGATCATCTCCTCAAGGCGTAGAAAGTGTATAAATTGGCCTGTGAGGCCGATAAATACATATTCTTCCGCCACCTATGTAAAGGCCGAGATTAAACGATACTGTATATAATTAGCCCATATCTTCAAATAGCTAAATGATATGAAGAATGCTCAAAACGACATTATGTACTAATTAAACGTTAACTGTGAAAACTTAAAACGATAACATATAAACATTTAACAATATCAATAGAAAGTTAAATAATTATAAACAAATGTTAAACACTATCATAAAACTTTTAAACTTACCTATCCATACGGCCTCAAGGGAAGAAGATCCTCATCAAATCATTATATCATGGGTTTGTGATTTGATCAACCCATTTTTTCTTTCTGAATAAGACTTGTTTTAGCCGCCCTTGGTCTAATTGTTGATTGGCCTCGAATTACCGCGTTGATCGGTCCGGGTCTTCATGGAGCACCTGGCCGAGTACGCTCGAAGGTGTTCAAGACTGCACCGCGATCTCTCTTCGATGCGGGACGACGCGATAACATCAACAGCTGACACATCCTTACGTGGTCATTTGTCAGGATTGTGTCCTGCTCGACGCTGGGACGACTACGACAACATCAACCGCATACATCCTTACATGGTTTTGTTGGCGGACTGGTCCCGCCTGATGCTGCACAATGGCCACTACCACGCCTACTTTGAATCAACTATCTCCGGC
>NW_024088407.1:0-23611 GCF_009730915.1 Dioscorea cayenensis subsp. rotundata
GCATGAGTGTCACCCGAGTTCTTGGTTCATATAGAGCTGTCTGCCAGCGCAGTACAAAAGTGCGGAGGGTATGAACATCTAGCACGTGATTTCCCGGTATAGTGACTCTGGATTAGGCGTACAAGGTTTTGTGTTTATATGGACAATATGAGCCAAGGGTGTCTAGAAGCCACCATCCTATCTACGGTTGAGCTACGGTATTTGCACTCGGTCCTCGGCAGTGCAGTGTCAGGTCAAGGTGACAACACATCTGTTTTGAGCAGGCAGGACTTACTTTATCTATACTCTATGGTCCGCAATGTGCCAATTCATTTGGGGCACATAGTGGTAGCCGTTTTGAGGCACCAGGGCCAGTTTGCGAGAGTAAATTATTATTTGCTGGTCCTTACGTCACCAGACTCATCTTGGGGATGGGCTTTATGGATGCTATATGTGGTGCTAAGAGGACAGTCGTGCCTGCTCCTCTGGGATTTGAGACGATCAGGATGATGGGGTTGGTACACAGATGTGGGCCTGTGCATATATTATAGCTGTGTCCACCCCAGAGAATGCTGGGAGAGGAAGGGATGCAGCGGAGGGTCCCAATAGATTCCCGGGCATCAGTTTGCACAGACAGGGACTGGAGCACCCCTTGCAGCATAGGAGACATTCTGGTGATCAGAACCCATTTTTACTCCTCCTCGAGCTTATGATCATATTGGGAGGCTCGAGAGTGCTGTGGGTGAGCTTCAGACCAAAATCGCGGAGCTCTGGGCTATACAGATCGCACAGTATACTGAGATGTTGGCCCGTTTCGATATGGTATAGTGGCTATTGATTAGCAGACCTCCGGCCCCTCCTGCATCCCCACCACTATACCCACCTGTACCTTTTGAGTACCCAGCAACAGTAGCGGAGCTAGAGCGCTACACCGACACTTGATTCTGTTTTTTATCTCTATTACTTTTTACACTTCCTATTTTAGACTTATATACTAAAAAAGTACCTTCCTTCTGAGTTTATTTTCATTTTGTTATTTTGAGTTGTATGCATTTCCCTATTTTTCATATACTTGAGTTGTTTTTGTTTTATTGAGCTTTACTAAACCCCTCATGTATGCGTGCAGATGGTCTTGTCATCATAGTAATTGAGATTTTGTCATGGGCACGGCCAATGGTGTTTCAGCTCTTGGCCATGTGTGCTTCACAACCGGTTGGAACATCACTCCCAAGGATTTAGCTCCATCAAATGTGATAAGTGCTTGTGTGATATGAATGTGAAGCATTCTTTCCTTATGTTGAGCATTACTTTCCTCGGGTTTTTTACACTAATATGCGTGTTTTTATCTTACTTTCGTACAGGTAGGGTTGTGAGGCCGAGTATGAAGGAAAGAAACCAATGTGGATCATAATGCACCGATTTTGGAGGAAATCTTGCTAAGGTTCAAACGCGAAGACATAGGTCGGGTGTGAGATGCTAGAGTGTGTGCCAACCTCCTCGTATTTGAGTTAGCACAACCATTTGGAGGGGCACAAGAGCAGTCACACTCAAGCATTCTGACTTATGTAGATAGAACAAGATCTCCACCAACTTGTCCGTCATTAAAGAAACAAAATGATCCACGACGTGAACATTTGCCCGTTTGCGTCACCTCTATAAAAGTATGGACTCGGGAAGTATTTTAGGTCAGGTACTGTAGCAGAATACTGTAGTAAAAGTACTGATGCAGCACTGTTCACAGCCGGCTGAAGATCACAATTCTAGAGAATCCACACGGGCGTGTGGAAATTACCCACGCCCATGTGGAAATTCCACATGGGCGTGTGAAAAATCCAAAGGACCGTGTGGATGCCTGATTCCAGCCCTATTTAAAGCCGATTTCAACCCCGATTTCAGTATTCTTTTCTCCATCTTTTTCCCAACATGAGAGAGGGTTTCGGCTAGGGTTTTGAATTGTATTGGATGGGGGTTTTAGAGAGATTCTACGGCTCTGACATCGTCATTCCTTTGGAAGAAGGTTGGTAGGGGAGCTTCCATCGAGGCGTATCCTATACCGGACAAGGGAATCCTTGGACGATGAGTAGAGGACTTTCCACAAGACCATCGACATGACTATCGAGGGAGTTTCTCAATGGATTCATTGCTTTTATATTCAATTTCTTTGATTGTACTTAGCTTCGTGGAGAGCTAAACCCCTAGTGGGTACTTGGGTATTTGTGAACCTTAGGATGCATTTGTTTCATTGAATCTCTTTATTATGCTTTCAATTAATTGATGTTTGTTGTGAGTTCCAACCTTGAATGATTGATTGTATGAACATTTCCCCTAGAGTGACACTAGGGATGAGAGTTCTTGTTGGTAACCTTGTGAGTGAGTGACACACCACGAGCATTAGACAAAGCTAGGTTAGAGAGGGTTGAGAGGGTGAATCGAGAGGTACAGGAGCATTCCCTTTCCCCTCCGGCGTGATAGATTCTACCTCCGCTCCTCGAGTTCTTTGCGGCCATAATAGAGTGAATGGTCTAAGGGATGACCCTCCGCTGGGGCTTAGTTGCGTGTGCAACGGAGTGAAGTGTTGAGGTGATCTTAGTATCTAGGGCTTAATTGTGGTTAGGGACCTTCCACCTACACCAAAGGGTTAGGTCTATAATTAGAAAGAGATTTATCACTTGGAATCCCTAGAGCTCATTGCAACTCTACTCGAGTGCGAGGTTGACAGGTTATCTAATCTCTCCTCTGGAACATGTATAGAGTTAGGCATAGTTGACCTTAGATTTGGGACAATGTATTTAAGAATTTCCATGACTCACCATTGCATTGCTTAGGAAGCATAATAGAGGGTTCTTGCACTTGAAACAATTATCCTAAGCAGAGCATTATCCGAGTACACCATCTTTATCGATTGCCTTACCTCCTCCTTTACTCGTGCTCTCTTACTTATTGTTTTTAGTTTTGAGAATTGAATCATTGTCACACTTATCACTACTGATTTTTCATATAGCTAAGTAGCGGATTAAGTGTTTTTATTCCTTATTCCCTGTGGATTTGATACCCGCTCATCCGGGATTATTACTTCGACAAACCCGTGCACTTGTGGGATATACGCAAGGGGAACTTGTCAAGTTGTTGGAGCCATTGCCGGGGAGTAGGCGTTTAGAGATACTTTGCACTTTGTTTTCTTAGCTATTTCACAATACATTCTATTTCATATCTTCTTATTCTATCATCGTTCTGATTTCTTTTTCTTTCTTTTTGGGTGTATATCCAGGTTATTACCCGAGGGAATCCCTCAATATTGATTGAAGGAGATCCTGAGCTTGAACGTACACTTAGAAGAAAAGGGAAAGAGCCTGTGCAAGAACAGTGTAATTTAGCTCATTTGGAAGTGGAAGAATCTGAAAACATGGTAGAACAGAATGAGCAGCAGCGAACATTATCGGATTATGCCAGACCTTCAGTGTTGGGGACACAGTCGAGTATTGTCCGTCACACGATTATAGCTCAGAACTTCGAACTGAAGCCGGCATTCATCCACATGTTGCAGCAATCCGCACAATTCAATGGTTTGGCCAATGAAGATCCAAACAGTCAAATAGAGAGCTTTCTTGTGGTGTGTGATATGCTGAAGATAAACGGGGTGACGGATGATGCAATCAAGTTGCGTGCCTTCCCATTTTCCCTAAAGGGGAGAGCGAAGCAGTGGCTACACTCATTACCTAGAGCGTCAATTACCACATGGGAGGAGATGGTAGAAGCTTTTCTGGCCCGTTATTTTTCTCCCAAAAAATCAGCAAAGCTTAGGAATGAGATCTCATCCTTTGTTCAGTTGGAATCAGAGTCTCTATTCGAGACATGGGAAAGGTTCAAGGAGCTCCTGAGAAAGTGCCCGCAACACGAATTCCCGGAGTGGATGATTGTTCAGACCTTTTATAATGGTTTGAACCAGAGTACAAGGCAACTCTTGGATACGGCAGCAGGAGGTACCTTATGTAGCAAGTCCCCCGATGAGGCCCGTCAGTTAATTGAAGAAATTCGGTTAAACAACTACTAATGGAATGCTAGGGAGAAGAATAAATTGGCCGGTCTCCATGAAATAGATGCGGTAACTTCATTGGCGGCTCAAGTGGAAAATTTGAGTAAGAAGTTAGATCTTCTAACTTTAAATAGAGTGGCGGCCATGACGAATTGCATCGGGTGTCATGGAGGACATGCTCCCTCTGATTGCCCGATCTCTATCGGTGATGTTTCTTCGGTGCAGAACATTAATTTTGTAAGTAATGGCATGAGACCTCAAGGAAACCCATATAGCAATACCAACAATCCGGGTTGGAAGAATCATCCCAATTTCTCATGGACTAATCAGGGTCGACAAAAGTCTATGGGGCCACCGGGTTTCCAACAACAACAACAATAAGCACCTCTTGTGGAAAACAGAGTCTTGACAAGGTCCCCATGCATATATCCCGCAAGTGCACGGGTTTGTCGAAGTAATAATCCCGGATGAGCGGGTATCGAATCCATAGGGAATAAGGAATAAAAACACTTAATCCGCTTCTTAGCTATGTGAAAGATCAGTAGTGATGAGTGCGATAATGATTCAATTCTCAAAAGTAAAAACAAGTAAGAGAGTAAGAGTAAAGAGGGAGGTATGGCAATCGATAAAGATGGGGTACTCGGATAATGCTCCGCCTAGGACAATCATTTCAAGTGCAAGAACCCTCTATTATGCTTCCTAATCAATGCAATGGTGACTCGTGGAAATCCTTAAATACATAGTCCCAAATCTAAGGTCAACTATGCCTAACTCTATACATGTCCCGGACGAGAGATTAAATAACCTCTCAACCTCACACTCGAATAGAGTTGCAATGAGCTTTAGGTATTCCAAGTGATAAATCTCTTCCTAATTATATACCTAACCCTTTGGTCCAGGTGGAAAGTCCCTAACCATAATTAAGCCCTAGATACTAAGATCACCTCAACGCTTCACTCCGTTGCACGAGCAACTAAGTCCCAGCGGAGGGTCATCTCTTAGACCATTCACTCTATTATGGATGCAAAGAACTCGAAGAACAGAGATAGAATCTATCACATCGGAGGGGAAAGGAGACGCCACTATACCTCTCGACTCACCCTCTCAACCCTCTCCAACCTAGCTTTATCAAACGCTCGTGGTGTGTTACTCACTCACAAGGTTACCAACAAGAACTCTCAATCCTAGTGTCACTCTAGGGGAAATGTTCATACAATCAAGCATTCAAGGTTGGAACTCACAACAAACATCAATTAATTGAAAGCATAATAAAAAGATTCAATTAAACAAATATATCCTAGGGTTCACAAATACCCAAGTACCCACTAGTGGTTTAGCTCTCCATGGTGCTAACTACAATCAAAGAAATAGAATGTAAAAGCAATGAATCCATAGAAAAACACCCTCGATAATCATGTCAATAGTATTATGGAAAGTCCTCTTTTCGTCATTCAAAGATTCCCTTATCCGGTATAGGATACGCCTCGACGGAAGCTCCCCTACCAACCTTCTTCCTAAGGAATGATGATGTCGGAGCCGTAGAATCTCTCCAAAACCCTAGCCAATACCTCTCAAAACTCTAGCCGAAACCCTCTCTCAAGTTGGGGAAAAGATGGAGAAAAGATGGAGAAAAGAATTCTGAAATCAGGGCTGAATCGACATAAATAGGGCTGGAATCAGGTGACCACACGGGCCTGTGGATTTCTCACACGCCCATGTGGAATTTCCACACGACCGTGTATAATTTCCACACGCCCGTGTGGATTCTCTGAATTCCTGTTTTCTTGGCCGGCTGTGAACAGTGTTGCTTCAGTACTTTTGCTACAATACTCTGCTATAGTACCTGTCCTAAAATACTTCCCGAGTGCATACTTTCATCGAGGTGACATAAATGGGCACACGTTCACGTCGTGGATCGCTTTGCTTCTTTAATGACGGAGAATTTGGTGGAGATCTTGTTCTATGTGCATAAGTCGGAATGCTTGACTGTGACTCTCCTTGTGCCCCTCCAAATGGTTGTGCTAACTCAAATACAAGGAGGTTGGCACACACTCTAGCATCTCGCACCCGACCAATGTCTTCGCGTTTGAACCTTAGCAAGATTTCCTCCAAAATCGGTGCATTATGATCCACATTGGCTTCTTTCCTTCATACTCAGCCTCACAACCCTACCTGCACAAAAGTAACATAAAAACACACATGTTAGTGTAAAAATCTGAGAAAAGTAATGCTCAACATAAGGAAAGAATGCTTCGCATTCATATCACACAAGCACTTATCAAGTCTCTGGTTTGGAAACCTGAATGAATGACTTAGAGAAGCACTTGACTAGATTTGTGCAATCTGCAAATACAAGGTTTGAATTAGTCGAGGCTACACATCGCAACCACACTGCCTCTTTGCATAACCTTGAAAACCAGGTGGGGCAAATTGCGAAGTCTCTCTCTGAAAGGCCACATGGAAGCTTGCCAAGCAATACAGACACCAACCTTATAGAGCATGTGAGGTTGAAGGTAGGCTTTCGAGTGAGAAGCCAAAAGAACACGTACCCGAGGTTATAGAGGTAGAAGAGGGAACAAGCAAAGAGAAAGAGGTGGCACCCCCACCTTTCAAGCCAAGAATCCCT
Organism: Dioscorea cayenensis subsp. rotundata; assembly: GCF_009730915.1. Classification (NCBI taxonomy): domain Eukaryota; kingdom Viridiplantae; phylum Streptophyta; class Magnoliopsida; order Dioscoreales; family Dioscoreaceae; genus Dioscorea; species Dioscorea cayenensis. The sequence continues at coordinate 6,639 of NW_024088407.1, forward strand.
TATCCCTCTAGATTGAAAAATGACCAAGGGGATGAACAGTACAAGAAGTTCCTGAGTTTGTTCAAGCAACTCCACATCAATATTCCTTTTGTTGAGGCATTGGCCCAAATGCCTAAGTATGCAAAGTTCTTGAAAGACTTGTTGACTAATAATAGGAAGTTGGAGGAAAGTGCTTCAGTGATTTTAGATGCTTCATGCTAGACAGTATTGCAAAATAACATGCCGAACAAGAAGAAAGACCCGGGAAGCTTCATCATTCTGTGTAATATTGGCAATCTAGGTGAGGAAATAGCATTGGCGGACTCAGGGGCCAGTATCAACATTATGCCATACACCTTCTTTCAAAAGCTAGGCTTAGGCGAGCCTAGGCCTACTCGGATGATTTTGCAACTAGTGGACTGAATAGTGCGACATCCAAGAGGCATCATTGAAGACGTGCTTGTCAAGGTGGACAAGTACATTTTTCCGGTTGACTTTGTAGTGGTAGACGTCGATGAGGATGCGGATGTACCTTTGATACTTTGGAAACCGTTGTTACGGACTTCCAAGGCATTGATTGACATGGATGGCGGAGAGCTAACTTTGAGGGTTGGAGATGACAAGCTCACATACCGCCTTGCTGAAGCCATACGGCATTCTCTTGATTTCGATGATACTTTATACTTTCTAGACACTACTGATGAGATTGTTGATGAATAAATGCAGGAAATGTTCAATCCGGACCCATACGAGGGTTTGTTCGACCAAGAGGAGGATTATGAAGAAGTAATGATGCTTGGTTCGACGGAAGAAGTACCATCTACCCCGGGGATCTTGAAGAAGGTGATCCGGAAAATGAAGAGGGCTAGGAGACACCACCGGAAACACTCCAAGGCTATTGGAGACATCAGCAAACCGAAAGAGTTGGATGAACCATCGCTAGGTGGTCCAAAGCCCGATAATTCACCCTCTATCCTCAAGAGACTTTGCACATCATGCTTTCAAGTCATAGGTAAGAGGGCAACCTTCATCTATGAACCCCCGTGAGGTAAGACAAGGTACGTCAAGCTTAGTGATGTTAAACAAGTGCTTCTTGGGAGGCAACCCAAGTGTTTACTGTTTTCTTATCTTCTAGTTTAGTTTGTTTGCATGAATAATTTGTTAAGTGTTGGTGTCTTGATTTTTAGATGCTTGTGCTGAGATTTTCTTGTTGCTTTGAGTATTCATCGTGTGTTTTCATGTGGAATTGGCGAAGTTATAGTGTTTGAGCTTTATTCCATGTTTTTCACTGGTTCAACTTGCATACTAGGACAGGCTCTGAGTGTGTAAACATGTTTAGAAACTTTCTGCAGAGCCTGCAGGTTTTTCTAAGGCATCCAGAGAAAACGCACGGGCGTGTGGAATTTCAGCACGCCCGTGGATTTGTATTGCGAGCTCATCCAGAGAAGGCACAAGGGCTTGTGGCTGCCCCTGTGAACTACCATGCGAATATCGCACGCCCGTGGGTAATTTCCGCACAGGCGTGTAATTTCCTGCAGAGTTTGTCAAATTATCCCGAGAGTGCACAGGGGCGTGAACTCGCCCCTGTGGGCGATCTTGTGAAACTTGCACGGGCGTGGGTAATTTCCACACGCCCCTGCGAAACTCTGCAGAGGAGTTCTCTCCATCTCGAGAAGCCACAAGGGTGTGTGATTACCCCTATGAGCTGGGCCTGTGAATGCCCACGGCCGTGCAGAATTTCCGCACGGGCGTGTGGAACACTTAGTGATTTTTCTCGGATTTCCAGAGAAGCCACAGGGGTGTGCGGCTGCCCCCTGTCGGTCTGGCGCACGGGTGTGTGTATTTTCCGCATGCCCGTGCGAGAGAGTTCAGAGTTAGTGAGAGTTTTTCCCGAGAGCGTCCAGGGGCATACACCTGCCTCTGTGAAGCTCTCCTGTAGGGGCGCACGGGCGTGGGTAATTTCCGCACGGCCCTGTGGATGTATAGAATGCCAAGAGGCGCGAGTTCTTTTTAAAGAATAGTCGTTTCTCTTCTCCCTCACATCCTCCATTCGTCTGGGAGCACTTTCACATCAACCCCCAACCTCCTAGCGCCGATTTGGTAGGATTGTTGCAAGGTTTTTCGGCTGATTCGTAGTTCTTTTACTTTAACTCGTCGGTAAGCCCTATTTATGATTTCCTTCATCAATTCATGATTTTCATAGATGAATCTGGTTAATAATTCTTCGTTTCTTCAATTAGAAAGATGATTTATGTTTAGAACGAAGTTAGAAGTATTTTTAAGTTGTATTTTTGGATTCGTGTGGCGCGGCCGTGCGGTTTTCACGCCCCGTAGATCCACACTGGCGTGCGGAAATTCCACATGACCATGTGGATTTCTGCAGCGTTAGTTTATCAACTTGTTTGATCGATTTCATTTCAAATTTTGCAGATTATGGCACCTCGGTCAAAGAAGCAAGCTGATAAGAGGCCGTGTGAGTCATCCCCTGACCCTGAGGGCATGAGTTTTGAGATTCCAGAGCATCAGGTTCGCTATGAGCGCTTGTCGAGACTCCGGTTCGGACAGAATCGATTCCTGGACACGAGTATATTGAGAGATCTACAGTAGGGAGATGAGTTCGCTGATGAGGTCGAGGATCTCGTTTCAGCAGGTGGTTGGCGGCAGTTATGGACGATTAGAGAGCCAGCCATTTGAGAGTTTACACTGGAGGTGCTATCATCATTAAAAATTGATAGATCCTACGCGAGCTTCGACAGTTTGGCCATCATTCAGTTTAGAGAACTTAGACCCCACCATAGCTTGAGCATCACTTAGTTTTCAGTTCTGCTTGGCTTGTATGAGGAGACATTCACAGACACTGAGGAGTACTGTTAGTTACCGACTGATTATCCCGGAGCTTTGACCCCGCAGAGAGCTTACAGGGCGCTACGTGGTCAGGGTCAGTACGAGCCGGGGGTGTCCAAGGCCACGTGACTTTCCCGACCTACATATCGATACTTACATGTCATCATGAGCAGATCGGTGAATGGCCATGGTGATAGCACTGCCGTTCTGAGCCGGCGGGAGTTTCTATACTTGTACTCGATGGTGCAGCGTGTACCGATTCACTTAGGACACATCATGGTAGAGTACATCAGACATCAGGGGTATTATGCTAGACTGGGAGTGATCTTCTCAGGCCCCTACATTACAAGATTAGTGTTGGGCATGGGTCTCTTGGATTTGATTCGTGGGGCTGAGAAGAAGAGTATACCTAACCCCCTGAGTTTAGAGACACTGAGATTGATGGGCATGGTCCGTAGAGTTTGGACATGGGTTAATGCGTTGGTGCTACCAGCTCCAGAGATAGCTGTGGGTGAGGATAATCATGCCGAGGCTTCGCAGCCTGCTCCCCCACCTTAGTCAGCACCGATAGAGATCGAGGCATCTTCGGCGGCAAAGGACGCTCCCCCCGTACATATGTTTTCACCATCTCTAGCCCATGATCGCTTTGAGAGGCTCGAGAGTGAGGTGGGAGTGGTACGGACAGAGGTAGCTGAGGCTCTGGCAGAGATTGCCGAGATTAGGGCTACTCAGGCCACTCAGTACACAGAGTTCATGGCATGTTTCGTTGTATTACAGCAGATCTTAGAGCGTGACGTCACCTCCTCATTTGTCTTGCGACCGAGGACTCCTCAGCCCCCTCGGCATCTCCTACACCCCCATCTCCTATAACAGCACTGGAGGATCCACCTTATGTTTTCCCACCACCAGCAGTAGCAGAGGAGCCGACAGAGCGTGACACCGACATTTGACTTTATTTTTCTGTATTTTCTTTATTTTATATTTTATTTTAGACTTGTTCACTCAGAAAGGATTCTCCTTCTGAGTTTATTTTCATTTTGTATCTCGAGTTGTATTCATTGTCTATCTTTTATATATACTCGAGTTGTTTTTGTTTTATTGAGCTTCACTGAACCCCCTCGTGTATGCATGCAGATGGTCTTGTCATCATGGGAATTGTGACTTTGTCATGGGCACGGCCAAAGTGCTTTGGCACTTGACCGTGTGAGCTTCATAACCTGTCGTAACATTACTTCCAAGGACTTAGCTCCATCAAACGCGATACTAGGAGTCAGGGGAGTATTGTTTTTATTGCTTCTCCCATATATATTCTTCATTGATATACATTATGAGTGAGCTTGCATGTGTACATTGGGGACAATGTACAACTTAAGTGTGGGGGGGGGGAGAGTTTCATAGTGCACATATCTTTTATATTAGTTTTGAATGTTATACATGCTCACATAGCCAATGGCGGTTTACCTTAGTTGCAATGATTGTATTCTTGAGTTTATGAGAATTTTTAACATTCAATGTTTTCATGCTCTAGTTCTTGCTTGAATTTCTAGGAATTTTTACCCAATTGATATTTGCTGCACTACTCACTCTTTAAACTCTTTTGGAAACTCATGTTTGATATTAAAGGGACTAGTTATAGTTGTGTTTTGTGTAAAAAAAAATGAAAAATGAAAAGAAAGAACAAAATAGTTTTATTGTTTATTTGTGCTTGTTGGGTGCAAAGAGCTACCACCTATGAAGTATGAAGCTACTCTCATAAGTCGGATACTAGTTATGCCCTAATGAGAGAAAGAGCTATTTCATAGGATGAGTGAAAGCTACCACCTCGAAAGTGTGAAAGCCACCTTAGCGGCCGCTTTGGAAAGGGCTACCTTAGAGGATGTGTGAAGCTACTACCATCTTTGAAATTGTTGTCACTTTTGCAGATAAATATGTCTCTTGTACTTAGAACTTTGAAGAGTATACCTTGTGTTGTTTTGAGTGAGTTCACACACGTACACGATTTCGGGTTTGTTGTCCTTTTTGATTGAAGTTTATAGGTAGAGCTTTGATTTTTTGTATTTAATGTTGAAATTTCCCTCACTTGTAGAATGCTCTCTCTGTACACTTTGGTGAACCTAAGGCCAATCACTTCCAATATTTCCTTCATCTATGCACAGAATGTTTAATTTTTGCTTGAGGACAAGCAAAAGATTAAGTGTGTGGTAGTTTGATAAGTGCTTGTGTGATATGAATGCGAAGCATTCTTTCCTTATGTTGAGCATTACTTTTCCAGGGTTTTTACACTAACATGTGTGTTTTTATGTTACTTTTGTGCAGGTAGGGTTGTGAGGCCGAGTATGAAGGAAAGAAACCAATGTGGATCATAATGCACTGATTTTGCAGGAAATCTTGCTAAGGTGCAAACGTGAAGACATAGCTCAGGTGTGAGATGCTATAGTGTCTGCCAACCTCCTCGTATTTGAGTTAGCACAACCATTTGGAGGGGCACAAGGGTAGTCACTCAAGCATTCTGACTTATACACATAGAACAAGATCTCCACCAACTTCTCCGTCATTAAAGAAGCAAAGCGATCAATGACGTGAACATGTGCCCGTTTGCGTCACCTCGATGAAAGTATGGACTTGGGAAGTATTTTAGGATAGGTACTATAGTAGAGTACTGTAGGAAAAGTACTGAAGCAGAAATATTCACAGCCGGGCGAAAATCACAATTCTAGAGAATCCATACGGGCGTGTGGAAATTACCCACGCCCATGTGGAAATTCAACATGGGATTTGAAAAATCCACAGGCCCGTGTGGTCACCCGATTCCAGCCCAATTTAAAGCCGATTCAGCACCGATTTCAGTATTCTTTCTCTATCTTTTCCCCAACTTGAGAGAGGGTTTCAGCTAGGGTTTTGAGAAGTATTGGCTAGGGTTTTGGAGAGATTCTACGGCTCCGACATCGTCATTCCTTTGCAAGAAGGTTGGTAGGAGAGCTTCCTTCGACACGTATCCTATACCGGACGAGGGAATCCTTGGACGACTAGTAGAGGACTTTTCAAAAGACCATCGACAAGACTATCGAGGGGATTTCTCTATGGATTCATTGCTTTTATATTCTATTTCTTTGATTGTACTTAGCTCCATGGAGAGCTAAACCCCTAGTGGGTACTTTGGTATTTGTGAACCCTAGGATGTATTTGTTTCATTGAATCTTTTTATTATGCTTTCAATTAATTGATGTTTAATGTGAGTTCCAACCTTGAATGCTTGATTATATGAACATTTCCCCTAGAGAGACACTAGGGTTGAGAGTTCTTGTTGGTAACCTTGTAAGTGAGTGACACACCACGAGCGTTAGACAAAGCTTGGTTGGAGAGGGTTAAGAGGGTGAGTCAAGAGGTACAGGAGCGTCCCCTTTCCGCTCCGGTGTGATAGATTCTACCTCTGTTCCTCGAGTTCTTTGCGGCCATAATAGAGTGAATGGTCTAAGGGATGAACCTCCGTTGGGGCTTAGTTGCGTGTGCAACGGAGTGAAGCGTTGAGGTGATCTTAGTATCTAGGGCTTAATTGTGGTTAGGGACTTTGCACCTAGACCAAAGGGTTAGGTTTATAATTAGGAAGAGATTTATCACTTGGAATCCCTAGAGCTCATTGCAACTCTATTCGAGTTCGAGGTTGAGAGGTTATCTAATCTCTCCTCCGGGACATGTATAGAGTTAGCCATAGTTAAACTTAGATTTGGGACTATGTATTTAAGGATTTCCACGACTCACCATTGCATTGATTAGGAAGCATAATAGAGGGTTCTTGCTCTTGAAACAATTGTCCGAGGCGGAGCATTATCCGAGTACCCCATCTTTATCAATTGCCTTACCTCCTCCTTTACTCGTGCTCTCTTACTTGTTGTTTTTACTTTTGAGAATTGAATCATTGTCACCCTTATCACTACTGATTTTCCAGATAGCTAAGAAGCGGATTAAGTGTTTTTATTCCCTACTCCCTGTGGATTCGATACCCGCTCATCCGGGATTATTACTTCGACAAACCAGTGCACTTCTGGGATATACGCAAGGGGAACTTGTCAAGTTTTTGTCACTGTTTCCGGGGAGTAGGCGTTTAGGAATACTTTGCACTTTGTTTTCTTAGCTATTTCACCATACATTCTATTTTGTATCTTCTTATTCTATCATCGTTCTGATTTCTTTTTCTTTTTTTTTGGGTACATATCCAGGTTATCACCCGAGGGAATCCCTCAATATTGATTGAAGGAGATCCTGAGCTTGAACGTACACTTAGAAGAAAAGGGAAAGAGCCTGTGCAAGAACAGTGTAATTTAGCTCAATTGGAAGTGGAAGAATCTGAAAACAAGGTAGAACAGAATGAGAAACATCGAACATTATCAGATTATGCCACACCTTCAGTGTTGGGACATAGTTGAGTATTGTACTGCCCCCGATTACAGCTCAGAACTTCGAACTGAAGCCGGCATTCATCCACATGTTTCAGCAATCCGCACAATTCAATGGTTTGGCTGATGAAGATCCAAACAATCATATAGAGAGCTTTCTTGAGGTGTGTGATATGCTGAAGATAAACAGGGTGACGGATGATGCAATCAAGTTGCAAGCCTTCCCATTTTCTCTAAAGGGGAGAGCGAAGCAGTGGCTACACTCATTACCTAGAGTGTCAATTACCACGTGGGAGGATATGGTAGGAACTTTTCTGGCACGTTATTTCCCTCCCGGAAAATCAGCAAAGCTTAGGAATGAGATCTCATCCTTTATTCAGTTGGAATTGGAGTCTCTATTCGAGACATGGGAAAGGTTCAAGGAGCTCCTGAGAAAGGGCCCGCAACACGAATTGGCGGAGTGGATGATTGTTCAGACCTTTTATAATGGTTTGAACCCGAGTACAAGGCAACTCTTGGATGCGGCAGCAGGAGGTACCTTAGGTAGCAAGACCCCCGATGAGGCCCGTCAGTTAATTGAAGAAATGGGGTTAAACAGCTACTAATGGAATGCTAGGGAGAAGAAAAAAGTGGCTGGTCTCCGTAAAATAGATGCGGTAACTTCATTGCCGGCTCAAGTGGAAAATTTGAGTAAGAAGTAAGATCTTCAAACTTCAAATAGAGTGGCGGCCATGATTAATTGCACCGGGTGTGGTAGAGGACATACTGCCTCTGATTGCCCGATCTCTATCGGTGATGTTTCTTCGGTGGAGAACATTAATTTTGTAGGTAATGGCATGAGACCTCAAGGAAACCCATATAGCAATACCTAAAATCCAGGTTGGAAGAATCATCCCAATTTCTCATGGAGTAATCAGGGTCCACAAAAGGCTATGGGGCCACCGGGTTTCCAACAACAACAACAAGCCCCTCAAGTGGAAAGCACAGCCTTGACAAGGTCCCCTTGTGTATATCCCACAAGTGCACGGGTTTGTCAAAGTAATAATCCCGGATGAGCGGGCATCGAATCCACAGGGAATAGTGAATAAAAACACTTAATCCGCTTCTTAGCTATGTGAAAGATCAGTAGTGGTAAGTGTAACAATGATTCAATTCTCGAAAGTAAAAATAACAAGTAAGAGAGTACGAGTAAAAAGGGAGGTATGGCAATCGATAAAGATGGGGTTCTCCGACAATGCTCCACCTAGGACAATCATTTCAAGTGCAAGAACCCTCTATTATGCTTCCTAATCAATACAATGGTGAGTCGTGGAAATCCTTAAATACATAGTCATAAATCTAAGGTCAACTATGCCTAACTCTATACATGTCCCGGAGGAGAGATTAAATAACCTCTCAACCTCGCACTCGAATAGAGTTGCAATGAGCTCTAGGTATTCCAAGTGATAAATCTCTTCCTAATTATAGACCTAACCCTTTGGTCCACGTGGAAGGTCCCTAACCACAATTAAGCCCTAGATACTAAGATCACCTCAATGCTTCACTCCGTTGCACTCGCAACTAAGCCAAAGCGAAGGGTCATCTCTTAGACCATTCATTCTATTATGGCCACAAAGAACTAGAGGAACGGAGGTAGAATCTATCACGTCGGAGGGGAAAGGGGGCGCTCCTGAACCTCTCGACTCACCCTCTCAACCCTCTCCAACCTAGCTTTGTCTAACGCTCGTGGTGTGTCACTCACTCACAAGGTTACCAACAAGAACTCTCAACCCTAGTGTCACTCTAGGGAAAATGTTCATACAATCAAGCATTCAAGGTTGGAACTCATAACAAACATCACTTAATTGAAAGCATAATAAAGAGATTCAATGAAACAAATACATCCTAGGGTTCACAAATACCCAAGTACCCACTTGGGGTTTAGCTCTCCATGGAGCTAAGTACAATCAAAGAAATAGAATGTACAAGCAATGAATCCATAGATAAACCCCCTCGACAGTCGTGTCGATGGTCTTGTGGAAAGTCCTCTAGTCATCGTCCAATGATTCCCTTGTCCGGTATAGGATACGGCTCGACGGAAGCTCCCCTACCAATCTTCTTCCTAAGGAATAATAATGTCGGAGCCATAGAACCTCTCCAAAACCCTAGCCAATAACTCTCAAAACCCTAGCCAAAACCCTCTCTAAAGTTAGGGAAAAGATGGAGTAAAGAATACTGAAATCGGGGCTGAATCGACTTTAAATAGGGCTTGAATAGGCTGACCACACGGGCCTGTGGATTTTTCACATGCCCTTGTGGAATTTCCACACGGCCGTGTATAATTTACACACGCCCGTGTGGATTCTCAGAATTCCTGTTTTCTCGGCCTGCTATAAACAGTGCTGCTACAGTACTTTCACTCCAGTGTTCTGCTGCAGTACCTGGCCTAAAATACTTCCCTAGTCCATACTTTCATCCAGGTGACGTAAACGGGCACACGTTCACGTCGTGGATTGCTTTGCTTCTTTAATGACGGACAAGTTGGTGGAGATCTTGTTCTATGTGCATAAGTCGGAATGCTTGAGTGTGACTGCCCTTGTGCCCATCCAAATGGATATGCTAACTTAAATACGAGGAGGTTGGCACACACTCTAGCATCTCGCACCCCGACCTATGTTTTCACGTTTGAACCTTAGCAAGATTTCCTCCAAAATCGGTGCATTATGATCCACATTGGCTTCTTTCCTTCATACTCAGCCTCACAACCCTAACTGCACGAAAGTAACATAAAAACACACATGTTAGTGTAAAACCCCAAGAAAAGTAATGCTCAACATAAGGAAAGAATGCTTCGCATTCATATCACACAAGCACTTATCAAACTCCCCCACACTTAAGCTTTTGCTTGTCCTCAAGCAAAAATTAAACATTCTGTGCATAGATGAAGGAAATATTGGAAGTTCTTGGCTTTAGGTTCACCAAAGTGTACAGAGAGAGCATTCTACAAGTAAGGGAAATGTCAACATTAAATACAAAAAAAATCAAAGGTTGAGCTAAAAACTTGAATCAAAAAGGACAACAAACCCGAAATCGTGTACGTGTGTGAACTCACTCAAAACAACCCAAGGTATACTCCTCAAAATTTTAAGTACAAGGGACTTATTTATCTACCAAAGTGACAACAATTTCAAAGATGGTTGTAGGTTCACACATCCTCTAATGTAGCCCCTTCCAAAGCGGCCGCTAAGGTAGCTTTCACACTTTCGAGGTGGTAGCTCTTTCTACCGGAGTGGTAGCTTTCACTTATCCTATGAGATATCTCTTTCTCTCATTAGGGCATAGCTAGTATCCGACTTATGAGAGTAGCTTCGTACTTCATATGTGGTAGCTCTTTCCACCCAACAAGCACAAATAAATAATAAAACTATTTTGTTCTTTCTTTTCGTTTTCCATTATTTTTTTTAAGAATTTAACACAAGAAACAACTATAATTAGTCCCTTTAACATCGAACATGAGTTTCCAATAGAGTTTAAAGAGTGAGTAGTGCAGTGAGTGTAAATTGGGTAAAATTTCCTAGAAATTCAAGCAAGAACTAGAGTATGAAAACATTCAATATTAAAATTTCTCCTAAACTCAAGAATACAATCATTGTAACTAAGGTGAACCACCATTGGCTATTTGAGCATGTAGTGCACTATGAAACTCCCACCCCCCCACACTAAAGTTGTACATTGTCCTCAATGTACATATTCAAGCTCACTCAAAATATATATTATTGAAGAATATATGTGGGAGAAGCAATCAAAACAATACTCCCCTGACTCCTAGTGTCGTGTTTGATGGAGCTAAGTCCTTGGGAGTAATGTTTCGACGGGTTGGGAAGCTCGCACGGGCAAGTGCCAAAGCACTTTAGCCGTGCCCATGACAAAGTCTCAATTCCCAAGATGACAAGACCATCTGCAAGCATACACGAGGGCGTTCTGTGAAGCACAAGAAAAAAAAGATAAAGCAATGAATACAACTCGAGATGCAAAATGAAAATAAACTCAGAAGGAGATTCCTTTCTGAGTGAACAAGTCTAAAATAAAATGCAAAATAAAGAAAATGCAGAAAAATAAAGTCAAATGTCTGTGTCACGCCCTGTCGGCTCCTCTGCTGCTGCTGGTGGTGGAGAAGCACATGGTGGATCCTGTGGTGCTAGAATAGGTGATGGGGATGCTGGAGGTGCCGAGGGAGCCTGAGGAGTCCTCGGACGCAAGACAAATGATGAGGTGATGTCTTGCTCTAAGATCTGCTGTAATACGTCTAAATGTGCCATGAACTCTGTGTAATGAGTGACATGCGTAACCCTAATCTCGACAATGTCTGCTCGAGCCTCAGCCACCTCTGCCCATATCACTCCCACCGCATTCTCGAGCCTCTCAAAGCGATCATGGGCTCGAGATGGTGAAAACATACGCACGGGGTGTGCGTCCTCTACCGCCGAAGGTGCCTCGGTCTCCATCGGTGCTGGCTGAGGCTCGGGGGAAGGCTGGGAAGCCTCAGCATGATCACCCTCATCCTCAGCTATCTCTGGAGCTAGTACTACCAAAGTATAAACCCCTGTCCGAACTCTGCAGACCATGCCCAACAATCTCAGTGTCTCTAAACTCAGGGGGGTAGGTGTACTCGTCTTCTTATCCCCACGAATAGAATCCAAGATGCTTAGCACTAATCTCGTAATGTAGGAGCCCGCAAGATCACTCCCAATCTAGCATAATACCGTTGATGTCTGATGTACTCTGCAATGATGTGTCCTTAGTGAATCGGTACGGGCTGCACCATCGAGTACAAGTATAGAAGCTCCTGCCGGCTCAAAACACCAGTGTTATCACCACGGCCATTCACTGACCTACTCATGATGGCATGTAAATATCTATATGCAGGTCGAGAAAGGCACGTTGCCTTGGACACCCCCGGCTCGTACTGACCCTGACCACATAGTACTCTGTCAGCTCTCTGCGGGGTCAAGGCTCCAGGGTAATCAGTTGGTAACTGAGTGTACTCCTCAGTGTCTGTGAATGCCTCCACATACAAGCCAAGCAGAACTAAAAACTAAGTGATGATCAAGCTATGTTGGTGTCCAAGTGCTCTAAACTGAATGGTGTCCAAACTGTTGAAGCTCGTGTAAGATCTATCAAACTCAAATGATGATAGCACCTCCAGTGCAAACTCTCAGATGGCTGGCTTTCTAATCGTCAATAACTATCTCCAACTACCTACAGAAACGAGATCCTCGACCTCATTAGCGAGCTCATCTTCCTGCTGTAGATCTCTCAGTATACTCATGTCCAGGAATCGAGTTTGTCCGAACCGGAGTCTCAACAGGCGCTCATAGCAAACCTGATGCTCTGGATTCGCGAAACTCATACCCTCAGCCTCAGGGGATGACTAAGGGGATGACTCACGCGGCCCATTATCAGTTTGATTTTTCGACCGAGGTGCCATAATCTGCAAAATCTGAAACTTAATCGATTAAACAAGTTGATAAACTAATACTGCAGAAATCCACACGGTCATGTCGAATTTCCGCACGCCCGTGGGGATCCACGGGGCGTGAAAGCCGCACGGCCTCGCCTTAAAACTCTAAAAAAACACCGTGAAATTACCTCTTCTTCGTTCTAAAACACAAATAATCTTTCTAATTGTTAAACAAAGCATTTTTCTCTAAATTCATCGATGGAAACCATGAATTTGCGAAGAAAATCATAAATAGGGCTTACCGACGATATAGGAAGAGAAAATCAAGAACCGCCCGGATTCCCTCGGGTCATAACCTGGAGCTGCACCCAAAACGAAAGAACAAGAAATCAGAATGATGATAGAATAAGAAGATATGAAATAGAATGTTTGGTGAAATATCTAAGAAAACAAAGTTCAAAGTATCCCTAAATGCCTACTCCCCGGCAACGGCGCCAAAAACTTGACAAGTTCCCCTTGCGTATATCCCCGAAGTGCACTGGTTTGTCGAAGTAATAATCCCGGATGAGCGGGTATCGAATCCACAGGGAGTAGGAAATAAAAACACTTAATCGGCTTCTTAGATATCTGAAAAATCAGTAGTGATAAGTGTGACAATAATTCAATTCTCAAAAGTAAAAAGAACAAGAAAGAGAGCACGAGTAAAGGAGGAGGTAAGGCAATTGATAAAGATGGGGTACTCGGATAATGCTCCACCTCGAACAATTGTTTCAAGTGCAAGAACCCTCTTTTATGCTTCCTAATCAATGCAATGGTGAGTCGTAGAAATCCTTAAATACATAGTCCCAAATCTAACGTCAACTATACCTAACTCTATACATGTCCCGGAGGAGAGATTAGATAACCTCTCAACCTCACACTCGAATAGAGTTGCAATGAGCTCTAGGGATTCCAAGTAATAAATCTCTTCCTAATTATAGACCTAACCCTTTGGTCCAGGTGGAAGGTCCCTAACCACAATTAAGCCCTAGATACTAAGATCACCTCAATGCTTCACTCAATTGCACGCGCAACTAAGCCCCAGCAGAGGGTCATCTCTTAGACCACTCACTCTATTATGGCCGCAAAGAACTCGAGGAACGGAGGAAGAATCTATCACGTCGGAGAGGAAAGGGGATGCTTTTGTACCTCTCGACTCACCCTCTCAACCCTATCCAACCTAGCTTTGTCTAACGCTTGTGGTGTGTCACTCACCCACAAGGTTACCAACAAGAACTCTCAACCCTAGTGTCACTCTAGTGGAAATATTCATACAATCAAACATTCAAGGTTGGAACTCACAACAAACATCAATTAATTGAAAGCATAATAAAGAGATTCAATGAAACAAATACATCCTAGGGTTCACAAATACCCAAGGACCCACTAGGTGTTTAGCTGTCCATGGAGCTAAGTACAATCAAAGATATAGAATGTAAAAGCAATGAATCCATAGAGAAACCCCCTCGATAGTTGTGTCGATGGTCGTGTGGAAAGTCCTCTAGTCGTCGTCCAAAGATTCCCTTGTCCGGTATAGGATACGCCACGACGGAAGCTTACCTACCAACCTTCTTCCTAAGGAATGACAATGTCGGAGCCATACAACCTATCCAAAACCCAAGCCAATACCTCTCAAAACCCTAGCCGAAACCCTCTCTCAAGTTGGGGAAAAGATGGAGAAAAGAATACTAAAATCGGGGCTGAATTGGCTTTAAATAGGGCTGGAATCGTGTGACCACACGGCCTGTGGATTTTTCACATGCCCATGTGGAATTTCCACATGGCCGTGTATGATTTCCACACGCCCATGTGGATTCTCTGAATTCCTGTTTTCTCGAGCGGCTGTGAACAGTGCTGCTACAGTACTTTCACTATTGTGTTCGCTATAATACCTAGCCTAAAATACTTCTGATAAGTGCTTGTGTGATATGAATGCGAAGCGTTCATTCCTTATGTTGAGCATTACTTTTCTTAGGTTTTTACACTAATATGTGTGTTTTTATGTTACTTTTACGCAGGTAGGGCTGTGAGGCTAAGTATGAAGGAAATAGGCCAATGTGGATCATAATGCACCTATTTTGGAGGAGATCTTGCTAAGGTTCAAACGCGAAGACATAGGACGGGTGTGAGATGCCAGAGTGTGTGCCAACCTCCTCGCATTCGAGTGAGTACATCCATTTGGAGGGGCACAAAGGCAGTCACACTCGAGCATTCCGTCTTATGCATATAAGAACAAGAACCCCACCAACATATATATCATTGAAAAAGCAAGTGATTCAAGACGTGAACGTGTGCCCGTTTGCGTTACCTCGATGAAAGTATGAAATTGGGAAGTTATTCTGGTCGAAGATTGTAGGAGAGTACTGCAGCATTTACTGTAGCAGCACTGTTCACAACTGCCGAGAAATCAGAGAAACAGAGAATCCACTCGGGCATGTGGAAATTATCCATGCCCGTCTGGAAATTCGGCACGGGCGTGTGTACCGTCCACGCCCGATTTTGGTATTCTTTTCTCCATCTTTTCCCCAACTTGCGAGAGGGCTTCGGCTAGGGTTTCGAGGGGTATTGGCCAAGGTTTTGGAGAGGTTCTACGGCTCTGATATCGTGATTCCATTGGGAAGAAGGTTGGTAGGGGAGCTTCGATCGAGGCGTATCCTATATCGGACGACGGAATCCTTTCGACGACGAGTAGAGGACTTTCCACAAGACCATCGACACGACCATCGAGGGGGTTTCTTTATGGATTCATTGCTTTTACATTCTATTTCTTTGATTGTACTTAGCTCCATGGAGAGCTAAACCCCCTAGTGGGTACTTGGGTGATTGTGAACCCTAGGATGTATTCGTTTCTTTGAACTTCTTTATTTTGCTTTCAATAAATTGATGTTTATTGTGAGTTCTAACCTTGAATGCTTGATTGTATGAACATTTCCCCCAGAGTGACACTAGGGTTGAGAGTTCTTAGTGGTAATCTTGTGAGTGAGTGACACACCACGAGCGTTAGACAAAGCTAGGTTGGAGAGGGTGAGTCGAGAGGTACAGGAGCGTCCCTTTTCCCCTCCGCCGTGATAGATTCTACCTCCGTTCCTCGAGTTCTTTGTGGCCATAATAGAGTGAATGGTCTACCCCAGGGATCTTGAAAAAGGTGCTCCAGAAAATGAAGAGGGCTAGGAGACGCCACCGGAAACACTCCAAGTCTATTAGAGACATCCATAAAATGAAGGAGTTGGATGAACCATAGCTAGGTGGTCCGAAGCCCGATAATTCACCCTCTATCCTCAAGAGACTTTGCACATCATGCTTTCAAGTCATGGGTAAGAGGGCAACCTTCATCTATGAACCCCCATGAGGTTAGACAAGGTACGTCAAGCTTAGTGACGTTAAACAAGCTCTTCTTGGGAGGCAACCCAAGTGTTTACTGTTTCTTATCTTCTAGTTTAGTTTGTTTACATGAATAATTTGTTAAGTGTTAGTGTCTTGATTTTTAGATGCTTGTGCTGAGATTTTCTTGTGGGCTTTGAGTATTCATCGTGTGTTTTCATGTGGAATTGGCGAAGTTATGATGTTTGAGCTTTATTCCATGTTTTTCACTGGTAAAACTTGCATACTAGGGCAGGCTCTGAGTGCGTAAACATGTTCAGAAACTTTTTGCAGAGTCTGCATGTTATACCCAGTGTTTACTGTAGATTACTATAGCCCATTTCTATAGATTTTCAGCCCATTACTGTAGCAGCCTGATCCTGTAGCAAACCGGTTCTGTAGCGACTTGTTCCTGTAGAAGCCCGGTTTGATAGAGGCCCTGAATCTTGTAGCAGCCCGTTCTGTAGCAACCCGAAAAATTTTTCCCTTCAAAACATTTCTTCTTCTTCTTTTTCTTCTTCTCTTCTTCTTTCCTTGTCTTGGCCGAACCTTCCCATTTTTCTTATTTTTTCCGGCGAAGTTTTTCCGGCGAACCAAGCATCCTATCTCTTCCTCCTTCACCATTGAGCTTGGTAAGCATAGATTTATGGTTTTTATACCGTATTTATTCTTGTATTTTTCCTTGTTTTTAGTTTTTCAAAACCTAGAATTTCTCCATGGATTTGCATGTTTATAGGTTTAAATTGAAGCCATTGAATTGTTGATCTTGTGTGAGAATGTTGTAGAAGAAAATTTGTGATTTAGAGTTGTAAATTGGGAGAAAACCATAGTATAGGGCTCGGTTTTACTGTAGCAAGTTTGAATTTACTGTAGCACCGGGAATATTTAGTTGTTTCTTTGATTTCTTTTGATTAGAT
>NW_024088408.1:0-10089 GCF_009730915.1 Dioscorea cayenensis subsp. rotundata
GGAGGAGTTAAATAACCTCTCAACCTCGACTTTTCGAATAAAGTTGCAATGGGCTCTAGGGATTCCAAGTGATAAATCGCTTCCTAATTATAGACCTAACCCTTTGGTCCAGGCGGAAGGTCCCTAGCCACAATTAAGCCCTAGATACTAAGATCCCCTCAACGCTTCACTCCATTGCACGCGCAACTAGGCCCCAGCGGAGGTTCATCCCTTAGACCATTCACTCTATTATGGCCACAAAGAACTCAAGGAATGGAGGTAGAATCTATCACGTCGGAGGGGAAAGGGGACGCTCCTGTACCTCTCGACTCACCCTCTCAACCCTCTCCAACCTAGCTTTGTCTAACGCTCGTGGTGTGTCACTCACTCACAAGGTTACCAACAAGAACTCTCAACCCTAGTGTCACTCTAGGGGAAATGTTCATACAATCAAGCATTCAAGGTTGGAACTCACAATAAACATCAATTTATTGAAAGCATAATAAAGAAGTTCAATGAAACGAGTACATCCTAGGGTTCACAATCACCCAAGTACCCACTAGGGGTTTAGCTCTCCATGGAGCTAAGTACAATCAAAGAAATTTAATGTAAAAGTAATGAATCCATAAAGAAACCCCCTCGATGGTCATGTTGATAGTCTTATGGAAAGTCCTCTACTCAGTGGGTCCAAGGATTCCTTTGTCCGGGTATAGGATACGCCTCGATCGAAAGCTCCCCTACCAACCTTCTCCCTAATGGAATCACGATGTCGGAGCCGTAGAACCTCTCCAAAACCTTGGCCAATACCCCTCGAAACCCTAGCCGAAACCCTCTCACAAGTTGGGGAAAAGATGGAGAAAAGAATGCTGAAATCGGGGCTGAAATCGGCTTTAAATAGGGCTGGAATCGGGCGACTACACGGGCGTGTATGATGTCACACGCCACTGAGGAATTTCCACACGGGCGTGGATACTTTCCATCGCCCGTGTGGATTCTCTGTTTCTCTGATTTCTCGGCCGGGCTGCTATAGTACTTGCTACAGTTTTTGGTGCATTAGCTGCTACAGTACTCTGCCGAAAATACTCCCGAATTCCATACATTCATTGGGGTAACGCATAACGGGCACACGTTTACGTCGTGAATCACTTGCTTCTTCAATGATGTACGCGTTGGTGGATCTCTTGTTCTTATATGCATAAATCAGAATGCTCGAGTGTGACTGCCTTTGTGCCCTCCAAATGAATGTGCTCACTCGAATATGAGGAGGTTGGCACACACTCTAGCATCTCACACCGACCTATGTCTTGGCGTTTGAACCTTAGCAAGATCTCCTCCAAAATAGGTGCATTATGATCCACATTGGCCTATTTCCTTCATACTCGGCCTCACAACCCCTACCCTGCATAAAAAGTAACATAAAAAAACACATATTAATGTAAAAAAACCTGAGAAAAAGTAATGCTCAACATAAGGAATGAACGCTTCGCATTTATATCGCACAAGCACTCATCAAACTCACCCACACTTAAGCTTTTGCTTGTCCTCAAGCAAACATTAAAACATTATGTGCATCAATGAAGAAATTGTTGAAAGTGCTTGGCCATAGGTTCACCAAAGTATACAAAGATAGCATTCTACAAGTAAGGAAAAATTTCAACACTAAATACGAAAAAAAATCAATGCTTTAGCTAAAAAAACTTGAATCAAAAAGGATAACAAACCCGAATTTTCGTGTAAGTGTGTGAACTCACTCAAAAACACCCCAAGTTATACTCCTCAAAGTTCTAAGTGCAAGGGACTTATTTATCTACACAAGTGATAAAAAAATTTTTAAAAAGATGGTAGTAGCTTTCACACATCCTCTAAGGTAGCCCTTTCCAAAAGCGGCCGCTAAGGTGGCTTTCACACTTTTCGAGGTGGTAGCTCTTTCTACCCGGGTGGTAGCTTTCACTCATCCTATGAGATAGCTCTTTCTCTCATTAGGGCATAACTAGTATCCGACTTGTGAGAGTAGCTTCATACTTCATAGGTGGTTGCTCTTTCCACCCAACAAATACAAATAAACAAAAAAACTATTTTGTTCCTTCTTTTCATTTTTCCATTTTTTTTAAAAAAAAAAAGAAATAAACCTAACTAGTCCCTTTAACCTCAAACATGAATTTCCGATAGAGTTCAAGGAATGAGTAGTGCACTGAGTGTAAATCGGGCAAAAATTCCTAAAAAATTCAAGCAAGAACTAGAGCATGAAAAACATTCAATGTTAACAATTCTCCTAGACTTAAAAATACAAACATTGCAACTAAGGTGAACCGCCATTGGCTATGTGAGCATATATCAATCAAGAACAATAGAAAAGATGTGCGCATTATGAAACTCCCTCCCACACTTAAGTTGTAAATTGTCCTCAATGTACACAGGCAAGCTCACTCAAAATATATTATTAAAAAAAAATAGATGTGGGAGAAGCAATCAAAATAATACTCCCCTGACTCCTAGTGTTGCATTTGATGAAGCTAATTCATTGGGAGTAGTGTTCCAACGGGTCGTGAAGCTCGCACGGCCAAGTGCCAAAGCACATTGGTCGTGCCCATGACTAAGTCTCAATTTCCAAGAAGACAAGACCATCTGCACGCATACACGAGGAGGTTCAGTGAAGCTCAAGAAAAACAAAAATAACTCGAGTGTATAAAAGATGAAGCAATGAATACAACTCCATAATGCAAAATAACATAAACTCAGAAGGAAAATCCTTTCTGAGTGAACAAGTCTAAAAACAAGTAAATTAAATAAAGTAAAATGCATGAAAGTAAAAGAAAGGTCAAGTGTCGAAGTCGCTCTCGTGCTCCGCTGCTGCTGCTGCTGAAGTAGAAGCATATAGTGGGTCCTCTGGCACTGGGATCGAGGATAGAGGTGCTGGAGGTACTGGTGGTGCCTGAAGAGTCCTCGGCTGTAGGACGAATGATGAGGCGACGTCTCACTCTAGGATCTGTTGTAATATGTCGAAACGCGCCATGAACTCTGTGTACTGAGTGGCCTGCGTAGCCCTAATCTCATCAACCTCGGCTCGGACCACTCCTATAGCATTCTCGAGCCTCTCAAAGCGATCATTGGCTCGAGAAGGTGAAAACATACGCACTGGGGGTGGTTCCTCGGCCGCTGGAGGTGCCTCGGTGTCCATCGCTGCGGGCTGAGGCTCGGGGGCGGGCTGAGATGCTCCGGCGTCATCACCCTCATCCTCAGCTATCTCTGGGGCTGGTAGAACTAACGCAAAAACCCCTGTCCGAACCCTGCGGACCATGCCCATCAACCGCATCGTCTCTAGACCCAGGGGAGTGGGTACACTTGTCTTCTCGGCACCGCGGATCAAATCCAAGAGACCCATGCTTAACACTAATCTCGTAATGTAAGGACCCGAGAAGATCGCTCCCAGTCTAGTGTACTGTCTCTGATGTCTGATGTAATCAGCCAAGATGTACCCTAAGTGTATCGGTACGCGCTCTACCATTGAGTACAAGTACAGCAACTCCTGGCGGCTGAAGAAACTAGTACTATCGCCACGGCCATTCACCGACCTACTCATGATTGCGTGTAAATATCTATAGGGAGGCCGAGAAAGGCATGTGGCCTTGGAGACCCCCAGCTCGTACTGACCCTGACCACATAGCACTCTGTAAGCTCTCTACGGGGTCAAAGTTCCAGGATAATCAGTAGGCAACTGTGCGTACTCCTCGGAATCTGTGAATGCCACCTCGTATAAGCCAAGTAGTATGGAAAACTGCGTAATGCTCAAACTATGGTGGCGTCCAAACACTCTGAACTGAATGGTGCCCAAACTGTTGAAGCTCGCATACGCTCTATCAAACTCAAACGAGGATAGCACCTCCAGTGCAAACTCTTGGATAGCTGGCTCTCTAATCGTCAACAACTGCCGCCAACCCCCCTCCGAAACAAGGTCCTCAACCTCATCAGCAAACTCATCTCCCTGCTAAAGTTCTCGTAATATAGTCGTGTCCAGGAATCGAGTCTGTCCGAAGCGGAGTCTCGATAAGTGCTCATAACGGGCCTGATGTTCGGGAATCGTAAATCGCATGCCCTCGGGCTTAGATGATGACTCACGTGGCCTCTTATCAGTTTACTTCTTTGTCCTAGGTGCCATGATCTGCCAAATTTAAACAAAATTAGTCAAACAAATTGATAAAACAATACTGCAGAAATCCACACGGTCGTGTGGAATTTCCGCACGCCCGTGTGGATTCACGGGGTGTGAGAAACGCATGGCCAGGTATCAACAATAAAAAAATACACATGAAAAATATCTCTAACTTTGTTCTAAATGTAAATCATTGTTCCAATTGAAGAAACTAAGCATTGTTAACTAGATTAATCAATAGAAATCATGAATTCACGAAGAAGATGAAGAAAATGAATTTACTGACGAGGAGAAATGAGAAAATAGAGAGCCGGCCGGAAAACTTGCTAAAATCCCACCAAACTGGCGCAATGGACTCGGAGAATGTTGTGAGACTGTTTTCAAGGGAAAATGAGTCGTGAAGAAGGAGAGAAATCATCCCCTTTTTAAACAGAAATCGCGACTTTTGACGTTCTGTGCATCCACACGGGCGTGTGGAAATTCCCCACGCCCGTGTGCCTCACTTCAAAAGCTCCATAGGGGCGTATGCACGCCCCTGTGCGCTCTCGGGAAAAACTCTCACTGACTTAGAACGATCTCCCACGGGCGTGCGGAAATTATCCACGCCCGTGCGCCCGGACCCACGAGGCGAGCGCTGCGCCCACAGTGGCTTCCACGGTCATTTGAGAAAAAAATATCAAAGTCGCCCACACGCCCGTGCGGAAATTCCCCCAGGCGTGGGTATTCACATGCCTCAACTCACGAGGGACGGCGCACGCCCTGTGTTTTTCTCGGGATGGAGGGAGCAACTGCAGAGTTTCGCGCAGGCGTGCGGAAATTACCCACGCCCGTGCGTGGTTCATAAGGTCACCCACAGGGGCGAGTCCACGCCCCTGTGTGTTCTCGGGAAAAATCGCCCAACTGCGAGGAAGACACACGCCCGTGTGGAAATTACCCGCAGGCGTGCGCCCGGTCGCATGGTCGTCCCACGAGGCGCAGCCGCCCCCTGTGCCCTCGCTGGAAGAGTTCACAGTACACACCCATGGGCGTGTAAAATTTCCACACGCCCGTGTGTTTTTCTCTGGATGACTTAGGAAAACCTGCAGGCTCTGTAGAACTAGTCTTAACATATTTACACACTCAGAGCCTGCCGTATTGTGCAAGATATACCAAATAAAAACACAAAATAGAACTCAAACGACCAAAACTTCGCCAATTCTCAACAAAACATACAATGAATTCTTTTAAAACCCACAATAAAATCGCAGCACAAGCACTCAAAAATTGAAACAGCAACACTTAACAATTTATTCATGCAAACAAACTAAACTAAAAGTACGAAAAAAAAGTAAACACTTGTGTTGCCTCCCAAGAAGCGCTTGTTTAACGTCACTAAGCTTCACGTATCTTTCTTACCTCACGGTGGTTCATGCATGAAGGTTGCCCTCTTACCCATAACTTCAAAGCATGATGAGCAAAGTCTCTTGAGGGTAGAGGGTGCACTATCGGGCTTCGGACCACCTAACAATGATTCGTCCAACTTTCTTGGCTCATGTACATCTCCAACAGTCTTGGGGCATTTTCGGTGGCGTCTTCGAGCCCTCTTCATTTTCCGGAGCACCTTCTTCAAGATTCCCAGGGTAGATGATTCCTCTCCAGTCGAACCAACCATCATTACTTCTTCATTGCTCTCCTCTTGGTCGAACAAACCTTCATACGGATCCGGGTTGAACATTTCCTGTATATATTCATCAACAATCTCATCAGTAGTGTCTAGAAAATACAAAGTGTCATCAAAATCGAGAGAATGCCGCATGGCTTCAGCAAAGCGGTAAGTGAGCTTATCGTCTCCGACTCTCAACGTGAGCTCTCCCCCGTCCATGTCAATCAATGATTTGGAAGTCCGCAAGAATGGTCTCCCAAGTATCAAGGGTACATCTGCATCCTCATCAACATCTAGCACTACAAAGTCAACCGGAAAAATATACTTGTCCACCTTGACAAGCACGTCTTCAATGATGCCTCTCGGATGTCGTACGGTTCGGTCCGCCAATTGTAAAATCATCCGAGTAGGCCTAGGCTCACCCAAGCCTAGCTTTTGGAAGAAAGTATATGGCATGACGTTGATACTTGCCCCTGAATCCGCCAATGCCATTTCCTCACCTAAGTTGCCGATGTTACACGGAATAATGAAGCTTCCCGGGTCTTTCTTCTTGTTCGGCATGTTCTTTTGCAACACCGCCGAGCATGAAGCATCAAGTACCACTGAAGCACTCTCCTCCAATTTCTTCTTGTTGGTCAATAGGTCTTTCAGGAACTTCGCATACTTAGGCATTTGAGCCAAAGCCTCAACAAAAGGAATGTTGATGTGGAGTTGCTTGAACAAACTCAGGAACTTCTTATACTGGTCATCGCCCTTGGTCATTCTTTAATCTTGAGGAATAAGGGATTCTTGGCTTGAAAGATAGGGGTGCCACCTCTTTCTCTTTGTTTGCTCCCTTCTCAACCTCTACGACCTCGGATGCGTGTTCTTTCGGCCTCTCACTCGGAAGCCGCCCTTCAACCTCACGACCGCTTCTTAAAGCGATCGCCTTCACATGTTCTCTCAGGTTGGTTTCCGTGTTGCTTGGTAAACTTCCATGTGGCCTTTCGGAAAGAGATTTCGCAATTTGCACCACTTGATTTTCAAGGTTGTGCAAGGAGGCGGTGTGATTGTGAAGTATAGCCTCGACTGATTCAAACCTTGTATTTGCCGATTGAACAAATCTAGCCAAGTGCTTCTCCAAATCCGTCATTCGGGTTTCCAAGCCTGAAATTCTGTTTTCCACTTGAGGGGCTTGTTGTTGTTGTTGGAACCCCGATGGCCACATGGTCTTCTATGGTCCTTGATTACTCCATGAAAAGTTGGGATGCTTCTTCCAACCTGAATTGTAGGTGTTGGTGTATAGATTCCCTTGAGGTCTCATTCCGTTACCTACAAAGTCAACATTCTCAACTAAAGAAACATCACCTATGACGATTGGGCAATCGGAAGGAGCATGTCCTCCACCACAACCGGTATAATTTGTCATGGCCGCAACTCTATTCGAAGCTATAAGATATAGCTTCTTACTCAAACTCTCCACTTGGGCCGCCAATGAAGTTACCGCATCAATTTCATGGAGACCGGCCACCTTTTTCTTTTTCCTAGCGTTCCACTGGTAGCTATTTAACCCCATTTCCTCAATCAATTGACGTGTCTCATCGGGGGTCTTGCTACCTAAGGTACCTCCTGCCGCCGCATCCAAGAGTTGCCTTGTACTCGGGTTTAAACCATTGTAGAAGGTTTGAACAATCATCCACTCCGGGAATCCGTGTTGCGGACACTTGCGCAGGAGTTCCTTGAACCTTTCCCATGTCTCAAATAGAGACTCCAATTCCAACTGCATAAAGGATGAGATCTCATTCCTAAGCATTGCTGATTTTCCGGGAGGGAAATAACGGGCTAGAAAAGCTCCTACCATCTCCTCCAATGTAGTGATTGATGCCCTAGGTAATGAGTGTAGCCACTGCGTTGCTTTCCCCTTTAAGGAAAATGGGAAGGCTCTCAATTTGATGGCATCATCCGTCACACCATTTATCTTCAGCATGTCACACACCTCGAGGAAGCTCTCTATGTGCTTGTTTGGATCCTCATCGGCCAAACTGTTGAATAGTGCGGACTACTGCAGTATATGGATGCATGCCGGCTTTAGCTCAAAATTCTAAGCTGTGATTGGGAGACGCACAATACTTGATTGTGTCCCCAACACTGATGGTCTGGCATAATCAAATAGTGTCCGTTGTTGCTCATTTTGTTCTGCCATGTTGTCAGATCCTTCTACTTCCAAATCAGCTGGATTAGGCTGTTCTTGTACATGTTCTTTCCCTTTCCTTCGATGTGTACATTCAAGCTCAGGGTCTCCTTCAATCAATATTGATGGATTCCCTCGGGTCATAACCTAGAGCTGCACCAAAATAAAGAAAAAGAAAATCAGAACGATGATAGAATAAGAAGATATGAAATAGAATGTGTAGTGAAATAGCTAAGAAAACAAAGTGCAAAGTATCTCTAAACGCCTAGCTCCCCAGCAACGGCGCCAAAAACTTGACAAGTACCCCTAGCTTATATCCCGCAAGTGCACAGGTTTGTCGAAGTAATAATCCCGGGTGAGCGGGGTCGAATCCACAGGGAGTCGGGAATGAAAATACTTAATTTGGTTCTTAGCTATGTGGAAGATCAATAGTGATTGGTGTGAAATTGATTCAATTCTCAATAATAAAAGAAACAAGTGAGAGAGCAAGAATAAAGAAAAAGGTAAGGCAATCGATAAAGATGGGGTACTTGAATGATGCTTCACCTAGGAAAATCGTTTCAAGTGCAAGAACTCTCTCTATTATGCGTCCTAATCAATGCAATGGTGAGTCATGGAAATCCTTACATACATAGTCCCAAATCTAAGGTCAACTATGCCTAACTCTACTCATGTCCCGGAGGAGAGATTAAATAACCTCTCAACCTCGCACTCGAATAAAGTTGCAATGGGCTCTAGGGATTCCAAGTGATAAATCGCTTCCCTAATTATAGACCTAACCCTTTGGTCCAGCGGAAGGTCCCCTAGCCACAATTAAGCCCCTAGATACTAAGATCCCCTCAACGCTTCACTCCATTGCACGCGCAACTAGGGCCCCAGTGGAGGTTCATCCCTTAGACCATTCACTCTATTATGGCCGCAAAGAACTCAAGGAACGGAGGTAGAATCTATCACGTCGGAGGGGAAAGGGGACGCCTCCCCTGCCTCTCAACACACCCTCTCAACCCATCTCCAACCTAGCTTTTTTTCTAACGCTCGTGGTGTGTCACTCACTCACAAGGTTACCAACAAGAACTCTCAACCCTAGTGTCACTCTAGGGGAAATGTTCATACAATCAAGCATTCAAGGTTGGAACTCACAATAAACATCAATTTATTGAAAGCATAATAAAGAAGTTCAATGAAACGAGTACATCCTAGGGTTCACAATCACCCAAGTACCCACTAGGGGTTTAGCTCTCCATGGAGCTAAGTACAATCAAAGAAATTGAATGTAAAAGCAATGAATCCATAAAGAAACCCCCTCGATGGTCGTGTTGATAGTCTTATGGAAAGTCCTCTACTCGTCGTCGAAGGATTCCTTTGTCCGGTATAGGATACGCCTCGATTGAAGCTCCCCTACCAACCTTCTTCCTAATGGAATCACAATGTCGGACCCATAGAACCTCTCCAAAACCTTAGCCAATACCCCTCGAAACCCTAGCCGAAACCCTCTCACAAGTTATGGAAAAGATGGAGAAAAGAATGCTGAAATCGGGGTTGAAATCGGCTTTAAATAGGGCTGGAATCGGGCGACTACATGGGCGTGTATGATGTCACACGCCCCTGTGGAATTTCCACACGGGCATGGATAATTTCCACACACCCATGTGGATTCTCTGTTTCTCTGATTTCTCGGCCGGGTTGCAACAGTAGTTGCTACAGTGTTTATATACTCCCGAATTCCCTACTTTCATTGGGGTAACGCAAAGGGGCACACGTTTACGTCGTGAATCACTTGCTTCTTCAATGATTTACACGTTGGTGGATCTCTTGTTCTTATATGCATAAATCAGAATGCTCGAGTGTGACTGCCTTTGTGCCCCTCCAAATGAATGTGCTCACTCAAATACGAGGAGGTTGGCACACACTCTAGCATCTCACACCTGACCTATGTCTTCGCGTTTGAACTTTAGCAAGATCTCCTCCAAAATAGGTGCATTATGATCCACATTGGCCTATTTCCTTCATACTCGGCCTCACAACCCTACCTGTATAAAAGTAACATAAAAAACACACATATTAATGTAAAAACCTAAGAAAAGTAATGCTCAACATAAGGAATGAACGCTTCGCATTCATATCGCACAAGCACTCATCAAGCATCAA